>NW_022985851.1:0-61641 GCF_902459505.1 Geotrypetes seraphini
TAAGCAGCTCCTTTTTTTTTTTTTTTTTGCAGAAAGGGTGACTCCACTTGTAATTTTTGTTACCAGCTATATACATTCTGAATTGTCACTGGTGCAAACTCTTTGTGGTCAAAACCAATTTTTGAACAATCCGGCCATATCACCACCACACAAATCATAGTGATCAGATTTTCTTTCTAAATGTATACAAAGAGCTTTTCTAGTTGATACAAATGATAAAAGCTTTGTCTGAAATTGAAGAGATCAAACTAAATGAATGGGTCCAGCAGTATCTCAAGCTTTCTAATCTATGATTTTAGGGGCAATTCATAATTTCAATAAGGATTTTGATGTCAGGCTTTGGTCATCCACTCTAGAAGCTTACGAAGTTTGTTCTTTATGCTCATTTTTTAAAGCTGAAGTAGGGTAGCAATCAATTCATGTAAGCAATTAGGACAGATCTCGGAAGTGTGGGCAGGAATAACTAAGTACAGGGCCAATTATGTTTTTTTCTGTGGACATGGTGTTAGCAATACTGTTAGAATTCACAGAAAGGGCACAGAACAGACAGTTGCATTACTATCATAGGGAAAGAGGGAATACACATAGGAACAGCATAAGCCCTATTACCAGCCGAGATGCTGAATGTGCAGGCAGGCAAGCACAGATGAGTATTAATACCCCGGGACTCCTATTAGATGATACTCATAAGAGGCCAGAGGAGGAGGTGCACACGAAGCTTCCCATGGTGATGTCAATGTACGTCACCCCATGCTGCTCACACTCAAAGCAGTGACGGTTGGGCAGGCTGAAGCCCAGCTCCCGTACTCATAGACCCCAGACCTCATAATACATTCACATACTTTCAAACACATGACACATATCCTGTTTATCAACATACGCTATCCTGTCTGCAACTTTCGGCAACTATCATGCATCATTGCTTCACCAAATTCACATCAGCCACAAGGCAATAATGAATCTGCAACCTTCCATGTTTACAACACAAATTAGTTTCCTTCTCCGCTGGTAATTTCTTAACATCACCAATTTCTCTTTTTCTGTATCTTGTCTTGTTTCCCCAGTTCTTTCTTTTACCAAGTTTCTAAGTTTGCTAAATATTTGGTTAAATTCCAAATACTAAGCCTTTGACAACAATAAAAATAAGTGTGAAGACAAATTAAAACAATAAAAATTACAAAAACGTAGACAAACAGAATTAAACATATAAAAAACAAGAAGGAGAGAAAGAAGAACTACAAGGAGTAAAGGAAAGAGATCATAGATGGAAGAAAAACAATAGGGCAAAGAGAGACAATGGAAAAATAAAAAGAGAAGTTTTTTTCCCTTTATCTATCATTGTATAGATACATTAACAAGATTCACTCTTGAAACAGAAATATGGATAAGAAAAAAAAACATTCAGGAAACTTTCCATCAAGGAATATAACATACAATCCTCCTGAGACTGCAACAAATCAAGAGAGAAAAAGGAAAAAGAAAAGAGAATTTTAATAGCCGAATGCATCTGTAAATAGGAAACTCTTTTTTTTTTATAGCTCCTTTGAATTTATCTAAATGTCGCTAAACCATAAGATTAGTAGAGTTAATCCAGTCCAAGCATGATGTGTAAAGCCTGTAACCAATTCAGAACTAATTAGCATACCTTATTTTATTTATTTTAGGCAAAATACATTGCAATCCCTAAAACCATAAACTAAGAACAATGTGCTTGGCTCCTATTCCTCTCCAAACTTCAAAAATGTGCACATTGCTGTAACTTTTTCCAATAATCCTATTCTTATTTTTTTTATATTCAGGCGATAGTGTTTGTCTTTCCTGTCACATCAAAATCTAATCTAAATAAAAATATACATTTATTTATTTTTCTATATCGTTCTCCCAAGGGAGCTCAGAACGGTTTACATTAATTTATTCAGGTACTCAAGTATTTTTCCCTGTCTATCCCAGCAGGCTTACAATCTACCTAATATAATTGGGGAAATGGGGGGGATTAGGTGACTTGCCCAGGGCCACAAAGAGCAGCGTGGGTTTGAACCCACAACCTCAGGGTGTTGAGGCTGTAGCTTTAACCACTGTGTCACACACTCCCCACATTATGGTGCACAGTCTTTCTTATAACCAACGCAGAAAGGTCTGCCAGCTTAAACTGGTGCTAGCAAAAAGTCACACACACACACAGCTATATAAAAGAATTCTAATGTCTCCTAAAGCCAAAAGATATCCTAAAACTATTCATAAATTGTTTATGTAAATCAAAAACCTAGTTCTTGGCTCCTACCACAACAGGTCTAGCTAAGTTATCACACACATTGTCTTTTTTTTTTTTTTTCCAAACTCATTTAACATTGATTCTCCCTAATTACCCAAACAAAGATTGCATTGTATTATATTGTCTTCTGCAAGCCTGCCATAACTGGCAGGGTTGAGATGTTACATTTCATGATTAAAAGCAGTACTAACTGGGCCAATTCAAGTTGGCCCAGGAACCTCAAGCCCCACCTGTGGGTGGGGTTTGAGCCGCTGGGCCAATCAGGCCCTAAGGCCAGCCATTCTGGAGATGGCTGGCCTGTTGGACGGACGGGCTTGGCACCCATCCATCTGACCAACTATTTTTAAGGTACAGGGAGGGGGGTGGGGGGGATGTGTGGTCGGCGGGGGGGGGGGGGTCGCGGGTCAAGGGGGGTTGCATCGAGGGCCTGGGATCCCTCCTGCCCGTATTTTAGTGGGGGGTGGGGGTTAGGGGTGTCACCGAGCCAGGAGGGCTTGGGCTCCCTACTGGCCCCATCAGACTTGGCGGGGGGGGGGGTTGGGGATCGCGGGGCATGAGGGCTTGGGCTCCCTCGTGCCCCAATGTCATCGGGGGGTCATGGTTTGACAGGGCAAGAGGGCTTGGGCTGCTTCTTGCCCCGATGTCATCGGGGGGTCGCAGTTCAACGGGGCAAGAGGGCCAGACCCGACATGTTTCGCGTTATTACGCTTTATCAAGGGTCTCCCGAGGTAGCCGCTGTCATCTGACTCCAAATACAAAACAGTTTTGCACAAGTTTTGTATTTGGAGTCGGATGACAGCGGCTACTTCGGGAGACCCTTGATAAAGCGTAATAAAGCGAAACATGTCGGGTCTGGCTCCCAGGTTAGCGGACGCAGAGATAAGTACACAGTATTATAAATAAGTAAATAAAAAGAGAATGGCACATAGCACTTTTTTTTTTTTTTGCTCAAATCTGTTTTATTATAATTTGAATAATACATTATCCATTAATAACAGGAAAAAAAGAGACATCTACAGTCAAAATACATAATTTCATCATACATAAATCATTTTTTAAGCCCACATAATTGGGGGGCAGGGTACTAATACAACAAGAAAAAGTAAAGAAAAGTTAAAGGATGGATTCTCAGCTCACCAAGAACAAGGGAAAAGTAAAATAGAGATAAAAGAAAAAAATTTTAAACTCGACCTTTGCGAACCTTATATCAATCCTTACTTATAGGGATACTTGCCTCCTCAAAGATCTTAGGGATGAAACAATACAAGAAAGAAAGAAATAATATTATTTTTGCTCACGTGCAACTAAAAATTGTTGCAATTGAATGGGATCCCAGAAAACATATTCAACATCCTGTAACTTAACTACCGTATTTTCGCGGATATAACGCGCACCCGTGTAAAACGCGCACACGGGTATAGCGTGCAGAAATCACGATGCTATGTACAAAAACTTTGGTATACCGCGCTCACGGGTATACCGCGCATGCTGCCCGACGCTCCTTTCGCCCGCCCTGACTTTCTGTGCGCTGTCCCGACTCTCCGTTTACCCCCCCTGACTTCCGTGCACTGTCCCCCCTTGAAGGTCTGTCCCCATCCTGAAAGCCTGATGCCCCCCCCCGACGTCCGATACATCCCTCCCCCCGAAGGACCGCCGACTCCCCAACAATATCGGGCCAGGAGGGAGCCCAAATCCTCCTGGCCACGGCGACCCCCCTAACCCCACCCCGCACCACATTACGGGCAGGAGGGATCCCAGGCCCTCCTGCCCTCGACGCAAACCCCCCCTCCCCCCAACGACCGCCCCCCCCAAGAACCTCCGACCGCCCCCCCAGCCGACCCGCGACCCCCCTGGCGACCCCCACGACCCCCCCACCCCGTACCTTTGGTAGTTGGGCCAGAAGGGTGCCCAAACCCTCCTGGCCACGGCGACCCCCTAACCCCCCCCCGCACTACATTACGGGCAGGAGGGATCCCAGGCCCTCCTGCCCTCGACGCAAACCCCCCTCCCCCCCAACGCCCGCCCCCCCCAAGAACCTCCGACCGCCCCCCAGCCGACCCGCGATCCCCCTGGCGACCCCCACGACCCCCCCACCCCCCTTCCCCGTACCTTTGATAGTTGGCCGGACAGACGGGAGCCAAACCCGCCTGTCCGGCAGGCAGCCAACGAAGGAATGAGGCCGGATTGGCCCATCCATCCTAAAGCTCCGCCTACTGGTGGGGCCTAAGGTGCGTGGGCCAATCAGAATAGGCCCTGGAGCCTTAGGTCCCACCTGGGGGCGCGGCCTGAGGCACATGGTCGGGTTGGGCCCATGTGCCTCAGGCCGCGCCCCCAGGTGGGACCTAAGGCTCCAGGGCCTATTCTGATTGGCCCACGCGCCTTAGGCCCCACCAGTAGGCGGAGCTTTAGGACGGATGGGCCAATCCGGCCTCATTCCTTCGTTGGCTGCCTGCCGGACAGGCGGGTTTGGCTCCCGTCTGTCCGGCCAACTACCAAAGGTACGGGGAAGGGGGGTGGGGGGGTCGTGGGGGTCGCCAGGGGGATCGCGGGTCGGCTGGGGGGCGGTCGGAGGTTCTTGGGGGGGGCGGTCGTTGGGGGGGAGGGGGGTTTGCGTCGAGGGCAGGAGGGCCTGGGATCCCTCCTGCCCGTAATGTAGTGCGGGGTGGGGTTAGGGGGTCGCCGTGGCCAGGAGGGTTTGGGCTCCCTTCTGGCCCGATATTGTCGGGAAGTCGGCGGTCCTTCGGGGTGGGGGTGCGAATGGTCCTGCCGGGGGGGGGGGATGTATCGGACGTCGGGGAGTCGGCCGGGCAAGAGGGCTTGGGCTCCCTCTTGCTCCGATCGTGGATGCGGGTGCGGGTGGGAGCGCGTGCGAGCGGTCGTTCGGGGTGGGGGTGCGAGCGGTCCTGCTGGGGGTGTGAATCGGGCGTCGGGCGGGGTGGGAACTATGTTTTAAAACTTTTGTATACCGCGCTCAGGCATATAACGCGCGAGGGGTATGCGCGGTACGTAAAAACACGTATAACGCGCGCGTTATATCCGCGAAAATACGGTAAACATTTACAAGGAAATTTTAAATAAAAAGACGCCTCTAGAGCCAAAACTCTAAGCTTTAGCTTCAAAAATTATTTCCTTCGAAATTGAGTAGCTCTAGAAACGTCAGGAAAAATCCTAAGTCACCACAAAATTTGGTTAACCTATTTTTAAAGTAAAGTTTAATGATTAACATTTTATCTATCTCACTCATGCATGTTATCACCAGGGTGGATCGACTCTGAATCACCTCTTGAGTATCTTCCAAAAATTCAGTTAAATTAATTTCTGTAGCGATCAGATGATCCACCTCTTGGGCAGATTCTTTTTTTTTTGAGGTACATAATAATAATTATTTATTGGAAAATTCTCCGCATTGGGCAAACCCAGTATTTCTTTAAAGAATTTTTTTAACAAGATTTCAGGTGATAAAAAGTGAGTTACAGGGAAATTGACCAATCGGAGATTTCTCGCTCTATTCATATTTTCCATAGATTCTATTTTGGCATATAAGACAGTAGAATCTTTAACAGCAGAGACTGAGACAGCTTGTAATGTATTACAATGAGTTTCTGTAGCATTTAAACGTTTGTCCAAACAACTTAGATTGGAATCCACATTTTCTAATTTAGAAGATACAGATTGTGAAAAATCTCCCATTTGTTTCATCATTGACCTAAGAAACCCTTCAACCCTAGTAATGCCTAACCACAAGTTTTTAAGTGTAATATCTTGTGCTTCCATCGTAGGTGCTTGTTCCTCCACTAGACCAGAAAAAGCCAAAACTTTAGGTATTTCTGAAAAAAACAACTTATTAGTCTGAGTGGGGGTTGCCACCTGATTGGAGGATATAGCAGGGAGTAAATTCCTGCTATCATCTGATACTGGATGGAGGGGAGGAGATCTTTCAAGAGGGCTCATAGAAGCACCAGACAGAGAAGAATTCATATCAATGGGTACTACAGTGGAGTTTCCAGTCATTAATGTTAAATGCCTATCCATGGGGCCAGAAATAGCTGAAGTTGAACTTTTTGGCTTGCTTTTCCTTTTCCCCATGCTGACCCAGCCTTAACCTATATAGATTTACCATATACACTTCAATACGGCTCACGGCTCCTCATAGCTCCAAGGGGCCTGGCGTGCCCCTTCGGCCACGCCCTGCGGCCGCACAGCTTTGGCCGCAACCGCGGTGGCGGCACACTTTAAATCTACTTTGAGACGGTCCCGATGACATCAGGGGTCTGTCTCAGTAGATGCCTGCAACTTGCCACCAAAAAGGAAATGCCGCTGCTATGGGAGGCACGGGAGTAGCCACTACAGCACACTCTCCTTTCCCCAGATAGGGTTCTCCTGCTCCCCGGCACATAGCACTTTAAATGCACATTGAAATATATTTAAAATTATTTATGCTTCAAATATTTACGAATGCGGAATACCCAATGATGAAGGTTACCACATAATTCTCCCCGCAGGCGCAAACAGTAAAGCGGTGGAGTGGTGGGACAGAGGCTTCCACATACAGTTACTGAAGAATTTTTTAAGAGGTTTTGAATATCTAGTTCTTGTTTGGTGGTACACATTAGCCTCTCAGCATCTTAACTGAAACCAGTTTGCACAAGCCCATGACATCAGCAACTTCAGCAAAATGCAGGAATAGGTCTCACAACCTGTAAAAGTCTCCTATAGGCTCCTGTCATCTATCTCAAACACCACGGATAAAAACTAGTAGTTGTGCAGTATCATTTATGTCAGTGTTTTCATCCATGGTTTACGAGTAATACTTGAATTCTGCAGCTTTCTTTCTTAACTGGTCATGAAGGTTGCTAGAGATATCATTCACTCTTCATTGCACAGTCATCCAGGACAAGCTCACGTTTTCAAAAGCATGTTTCTTTTCTGGACATACTGTAGTTCAGACACAGCAATCATCAGGTACTTTTTTTATGAAGTCGCCTTCCGTGAAAGGTTTTCCAGCAGTAGCAATTTCTTTCAGAATAAAAAAAACTTAATTTTGTAGTCACTTCACTTTCTGTCTTTGCCTTTTTGAACAATTGCTGTTCATACAAAGCTTTCAGCAACTTTGATGCCTTAATTTTCTTCTCCTTTTCATTCAACTTTGTCAACTCGACATGCTTGTATTAAAAATGATGTCGGACATTGTATTCCGTGACTGATTAGCGGCAAACCAAAGTATTATTATTGTAGAAGTTGAGCAGATACTTATTCATCCACTCATGATTAAATACTCTCCGTTCTGACTCAATTTTGCGCTTGCAATTATCACCATCCATTATTTCTGGCACTGTGAATTGAATATTAATGAAGACTCATGCTTTACCCTTCCGATGTAGCCTCTCCCCAGCTCTCGACTCCCCACCCACCTCCTGGCATTGTAATTGCTATAGATGAGGGGATGCCGGATCTGATCATGGACCAATGAACTCAGCCAGTAGTTTTGAAAGTCGTGAAAAGATTTGCAGTAGCACAGCTTAACCAAGTCAGATTTATATCTTTTCATGCATTCTCATCAATGATCTATGCTGGAAAACTCCTTGTTCTGTCTGGACATGATGCTGTCCTCACTAGTCAGCCAGCAGGCAGGCAGAGGCGACAGCAAGAGGAAAAGGGCTGATGGTCTCCTCACTAGTCACCCAGCAGGCAGGCAGAGGCAACAGCAACAGGAAAAGGGCTGATGGTCTCCTCACTAGTCACCCAGCAAGCAGGCAGAGACAACAGCAACAGGAAAAGGGCAGATGGTCTCTTCACTAGTCACCCAGCAGGCAGGCAGAGGCGACAGCAAGAGGAAAAGCGCATATGCTCTCCTCACTAGTTAGCCAGCACAGAGGCAGAGGCAAGGAAAAGGGCGCAAATAGTCAGAGCCAATCATAGGGCTTGGCTCTGCAACCTTCTCTCAGGTGGCCAATCATGGCTGGGAGAAGGTGCAGGTGATCATAGCCAATTATAGGGCTTAGCTCTGAAACCTTTCCTCTGGCTCTGGTCATCTGCACCTTCTCTAAGCCATGATTTGCTGCCTGAGGGAAGGTTGCAGAGCCAAGCCCTATGATTGGATCTGATCACCTGCACCTTCTCCCAGCAACGATTGGCCACCTATCATAGGGCTGCAATCTTCCCTCAGGCGGCCAATCATGGCTCAGAAAGGCTGCGGGTGGTCAGTGGGCTGTGAGCTGCTGCCCCGCCTCCCCAGGGAAAGATGGCCGTTCACGTCCCCTTATTGAAGCTGGAGGCAGGCAGGCAGAGGCAGAGGTGACATCTGGAGGCTTCAATTAGGTGTAGAAGACATGAGCCACAAAACAGGCAAGTTAGCCTTTCCAGTGTCATAGTCTTGCTGCCTTCCACTTGGAATGTGTGTGCGCGTGCACTGCAGCTTAGAGAAGAGGGGTGGGGGCAGGGCAGTTCTTCTCGGCAAGTGTTGCAGACGTGACAGCCAGTGTGTCAGAGCTCTGTAGGAATTTGGTTTCATAGGCAGATCGCCTTTAGGTTAAAATACAAAATGTGAAGGAAGGGGAAGGATCTGAGTGCAGTGAGCAGACTGATCGAGGTTTGAGATGTTACTAAGGCTATGCAGTTTTTGCCCCTCCCCCCCAAACAAGCTGAATCCAAACAGGGCAGAGAGCTGAGGGATATCGAGCCTGCAGGGAAATGTTTTAGGGCAGAGAGACCTGATTTTTGTAGGGGGTTTTGCACCTGCTCTCAGAGAAGGCAGAACCTTTTCTCTAATCTAATTTCCAGTTGAGCTGGGCGGAGTGAGAGTGCTGCCAGGCAGTGCTGGTGCAGCAGCTGAACCGGGAGGAGGGAGAGCCGTATCGGGCCACAGGGAGAGCCATTTCAGTCTGCATGCGGTCCATGGGCCATAAGTTGTGCAGGGCTGACCTAGAGGAAGAGGACAACTCAGAAGTGTCCAATTTAAAAGCTTTCGTAACATTGTTAGATTTTACTATTCTGAAATTTTCTCGATCACGCGAATAGGGTCATCACTTGGACTTAGTAACATTATCAACAAAAGATATCTTTTTACCCAAGATCCTTTTAACCAGTGGGTCCTGGAGCCCCTCGATATGGTCAGATCACTTAATTTACTATTTTAATCTGTCATGGGTATTAAATTCTAAGGGGAAACCTGTTATATTTAAACATGATGTTGTAATCAGAACTACACGAAAACAACAATGAAGGAGACCAGATGATAGTCAATCCTTTAATTATAAAATAGACTCGACACAATTGTATTTTGGTCTAAATAGGAGGCCTCGGGAGTCTTGATATTGAATGATAAAACCATAGATATGTAAATCCATATATCCAAATATTGCAATTAGACTCTTTTAAAACATCTTTTTTTATTTTTTTGAAGAAACATGCTTTGACCCTATAACAGGTGTTCTCTGAGGACAGAAGGCTGAATATTCTTATAGCTGGGTGGTGTCATCTGACAGAGTCAAGAGTTAGACCAACAGTCTTTCCTATAAGAATTATCTAAACAAACTAGATAATTCTTATAGGAAGGACTGTTGGTCTAACTCTTGACTATGGTTTTATCATTCAATATCAAGACTCTTGAGGCAGGCGTTTTGAGGCCGAAACACAATCATGTCGAGTCTGTTTTATAATTAAAGGACGAATACCATCTGGTCTCCTTTGTTGTTGTTTTTGTGTCTTTCACTGTTGTGAAGGCAGTTTCTCCTGTTGCCTTTTGCAATCAGAACTACACCAGACTCGATCAAATTCTGGAAATGATTTGAACAGTCACTTCACACACTGGGAGCATACATGTGAAACAATTTTAGATGATATTGCCCCTAAATATAATGCAAAAAAAAAAAAAAGCTAGACAATAATAGGGAATGGTATGATACAGATCTATACACAATGAAGAGAGTAGTAGGACTCCTGGAAAGAAAATGGCTAAAAACTAAAACCAAACTAGATAGGGAAAGCTGACATAGAGCGATTCGCAATTATAAATGCCTGATTATGCCTATTCTTCCAAAGTTGGTAAAGTAACCATAAGCACAAAAAAATATTCTAGATAATTAACAATACTTTTGATATTTCCCGTTACATTCAATCTTCATATACATTGATTTCAACTTCCAATGAGCTAGCTAATTTCTTTAGCTCAAAGGTAGTAAACTTAAGATCATCCTGTCTTCTCAAGACATTTACATCAACCTTCGAATCATCTGTGCCTCAAAACAACATTCATGCTAATCAATTTTGGCTATCATTCAAAAAACCTGATTGGACACAATTCATAAAATTGTACAATAAATATGTTGATTCCTATTGTTCCTTAGATCTCTATTCCCTGTTGCTTTTGAAAAAAGCTCCACTAAATCTTAAATATGACTTATAGGTTCTTTCCCATATACTGAAGGACACTTCATAATCACACCCATTATCAAGAATTTGAAAGAACCTAGATCTAAAGTTTCCAACTATAGGCCTTTTGCCTCTATTCCATTCATTTTTTAAAATAATGGAAGGAATGGTACAACTCCAATTATCAAAATTTCTTAAACAACATACTCTCTTACATAATTCATAATCTGGATTCCGATCATAATTCAGTACTGAAACTGTTATGGCCACGATCTTAGATTATCTTCATAACTTATTTAGTAAGGGCTACAATGCACTTGTAATACAGTTTGATTTGAGTAGCGCTTTCAACCTGGTTGACCACAAACTCTTGGAATGTCTGGACAGTATCGGTATTCATGATAAGGTCTATTCATGGTTCCAGGGTTTCTTAGAATCCCGTACTTTTCAAGTCCAAGTCAACAATATTGATTCGGCCTCTTAGAAAATCCCATGTGGAATCCCTCAGGGATCACCATTGTCCCTAACGCTCTTTAACGTCTATCTTTCATCTCTTGGATCAAGATTATCCAACATTGGAGCTAAATTGTTTAGCTATGTTGATGATATTACTCTAATACTCCCCTGCAACACTTCCTTGAATAATATAACTCGTACTATCAAGGCTATTTTTGACACCATAAAAACATAAGAATTGCCGCTGCTGGGTCAGACTAGCGGTCAATCATGCCCAGCAGTCCGCTCACACAGCGGCCCTTAGGTCAAAGACCAGTGCCCTATTTGAATCTAGCCTTACCTGCGTAACATAGAAACATAGAAACATAGAAATCGACGGCAGATAAGGGCCAAGGCCCATCCAGTCTGCCCACCCTAATGACCCTCCCCTGCCTTTACTTTGCGAATAGAACCCACGTGTCGATCCCATTTGGTCTTAAAATCAGGCACGCTGTTGGCCTCAATCACCTGAAGTGGAAGACCATTCCAGCGATCCACCACCCTTTCGGTGAAAAAGAATTTCCTGGTGTCACCGTGCAGTTTCCCGCCTCTGATTTTCCACGGGTGTCCTCTTGTTGCCGTGGGACCCCTGAAAAAGAAGATATCTTCTTCTACCTCGATGCGGCCCGTGAGATACTTGAACGTCTCGATCATGTCTCCCCTCTCCCTGCGCTCCTCGAGCGAATATAGCTGTAATTTATCTAACCGTTCTTCGTACGGGAGATCCTTCAGTCCCGAGACCATCCGGGTGGCCATTCTCTGGACCGATTCCAGCCTCAGCACATCCTTACGGTAATGTGGCCTCCAGAATTGCACGCAGTATTCCAGGTGCGGTCTCACCATGGATCTATACAAAGGCATAATGACTTCGGGCTTACGGCTGACGAAACCCCTGCGTATGCAACCTATGATTTGTCTTGCCTTGGAAGAAGCTTGCTCCACTTGATTGGCAGCCTTCATGTCCTCACTGACGATCACCCCTAAGTCTCGTTCTGCAACTGTTCTTGTTAGGATCTCGCCATTAAGGGTATAAGTCCTGCATGGATTTTGGGTACCCAGGTGCATAACTTTGCATTTTTTGGCATTGAAGCTGAGCTGCCATGTCTTAGACCAGCTCTCTAGTAAGAGTAGATCATGCATCATATTGTCGGGCATTGAATTTTTATCTATTGTGCTTTTGCCCACTACATTGCTTAGTTTGGCGTCATCGGCAAATAATGTTATCTTACCTCGGAGCCCTTCTGCCAAGTCCCTTATAAAGATATTGAATAGTATTGGGCCCAAGACAGAGCCCTGGGGCACTCCACTGATCACCTCCGTCATTTCAGAGGGGGTTCCATTCACCATTACCCTTTGAACCCTACCTCCAAGCCAGTTCCCAACCCACTTCGTCAATGTGTCGCCCAATCCTATGGAACTCATCTTGCTTAGTAACCTGCGATGAGGCACGCTATCGAATGCTTTGCTAAAGTCCAGGTATACGATGTCAAGGGACTCTCCAACATCTAGCTTCCCCGTCACCCAGTTAAAGAAGCTGATCAGGTTGGATTGGCAGGATCTCCCCTTAGTAAATCCATGTTGACGGGGATCCCGTAGGTTCTCTTCATTCAGGATCGTATCTAATTGGTGTTTGATAAGAGTTTCCATTAGTTTGCTCACTATTGATGTGAGACTCACTGGTCTGTAGTTTGCCGCTTCTGTCTTGGGGCCTTTCTTGTGGAGTGGAATGACGTTAGCCTTCCTCCAGTCCAACGGGACGCTACCTGAACTAAGAGAGAGGTTGAAAAGCGCCGACAGCGGCTCCGCCAAGACATCGCTCAACTCCCTGAGTACTCTGGGGTGCAGGTTGTCCGGTCCCATTGCCTTGTAAACCTTGAGCTTGGACAGCTCAACGTGGACACTGTTGGGCGTAAATTTGAAATCGCTAAATGGGTCAACTGAGTCAGCCCTTGTCTGTAACTGAGGGCCATGCCCTGGAGCTTCTCGGGTGAAGACAGAGCAGAAGTATTCATTTAACAGTTGGGCTTTTTCTGAGTCCTTTTCCACATAGTCTCCGTCTGGTTTCCTTAGACGTACTATTCCCCCTGAGTTTTTACTTCTGTTGCTGATATACCTGAAGAATGATTTATCTCCCTTCTGGATGTTCTTTGCTAGAGATTCCTCCATGTTTAATTTAGCTTCCCTGACTGCTGTTTTGACGGCTTTTGACTTGGTCAGATATTCTGCCCTGGAGTCCTGTTCCCTTGATTGTTTGTAAGAGATGAATGCTTTTTTTTTTTCTTTGATGAGGTCTGAGATCTCCGCAGTGAACCACTGTGGTTTATTGTTTCTACGGTGTTTACTTACTAGCTTAACATAACGGTTTGTCGCTTCCTGTATGGTGGCTTTCAGAGTCGACCACATTTCATCCACACTATCGGTTTCTGCTTGGTTTTGTAGCATCTGGTGAACAAAGTCACTCATCTCTTGGAAGTTTGTGTTCTTGAATTTGAGGACCTTGGTCAGTGTGGCATGTTTAGTGAAGCCTTTTCCAAGATTGAACCATATCATGTTATGGTCGCTTGAGGCCAATGTGTCTCCCACCGAGACCTCTGTGACACTTTCACCATTGGTAAGCAACAGGTCCAGTATTGCCTGATCCCTCGTTGGGTCCAATACCAATTGCCTGAGACATGCTCCCTTCAACGAGTTTAATAGCTTCCTGCTGCTGCCAGAAGCAGCGGTAAGTGTGCCCCAATCTACATCAGGCATGTTGAAGTCACCTAACAATACCGTGTCCCCACGCAAGGTGATATTCTCTATATCTCCAATCAATTCCATATCCAGGTCATCCTGTTGTCTTGGGGGTCTGTAAATAACGCCGAGATATAGGCATTTGTCCTTCCCTCTGGCCAAATTAACCCAAAGGGATTCCCCCGTGTATTGGACATCTGTGATCCTTGTGACCTTAATGTCATCCTTTGTATATAATGCAACACCACCTCCCAATCTACCCTCCCTGTCCCGGCGGAGCAGGTTGTAGCCTGGTATGACCATGTCCCACCCATGTGAGTCTGTGAGCCAGGTCTCAGATATTGCCACCACATCCAGGTCAGCATTCCTTATTTCTGTTTCCAGATCCAGTATCTTGTTTCCCAAGCTGTGTGCGTTAACATACATAGCCTTCCATGTATGTTCTGGTTTTAATTTAATTTAATTCTTATATACCGCTAATAACCATGAGGTTTCTAAGCGGTTTACAAAAATGATGCATTAAAAGATACAATAAATAAAAATAAATAAGATAGGTACTTGGAAATTCCCTAACTGTCCCAAAGGCTCACAATCTAACTAAAGTACCTGAAGAAACAATTTATGAAAAGTAAAGATAAAAATATAAAGACAGAGGTAGAGATAGAAATAGAAATGAATATTCCAACAAGATGGCGGCCAGTTAGGTCATCTTCTGTGCTGTCTCCCTTGTCCTGTTTTTATTTTTGTTTTATTTTGCCTTTGTTGATTTTTCTTTTAAATTTCTTTTTTGTTGGTTTATTGTTCTGTCTCTGCTGTTTTCATTTGGGACTTCCAGTCTCGTTGGTGTTTGCTTCTTTTGAGCTCACCTACTGATTTCCAGTTTGACAGTTGCTCCGATCTGGCAGCTGAGGGAGCCGTTGCCTGATGCCTGAATGGTTCTATGGTGGCGGTTAAGAGTTGAAGAATTGGGTCCTGTTTCTTTTTGTGGTGGATGGGAGAGTTCTGGCTTTCGGCTCCTTGTATTTATGTCCAGCCCCTAGCGGAGATGAGTGTGGGAGCACTGCTTCACCCCCTCCCGAACCAGCATAGGACCAGCTCCGTTGAATTCAAGCTGTAACAACGGCGTACTGAGGGCAGATGAAGGCGGGAGCCAGCCCACGCCACCACGGTGGGACTACATCAGACCGGCAAGCAGGTCGGTCGAATCAGCTCGACCTCCTCCCCGTTACCAGCAGGGAGAGAAGATTAAATCTTTTTCTCCCTGTTAGGTCGTGGAAGAGGCGGAGCGGTGATCGCACTCCTTTCCTGAGTGGGCTGGCGAAAAGATGTCAGCCCGCTGCTTGAAAGCAATCTTTTCTTTTTTTTTCCCTGCTAGGTCGTGGGAGAGGCGGAGCGGTGCTCACACGCCACTCCTGAGCTGACACTCCAATATTAATATGAAGATCTACATGCAGTGGAACTGTGACCAGGTGCCCTGCTGGAGAGGGGCTCCTGATACTTCTGCTGGTCTCGGTGAGCCGTTAGCACCGCTTCTTTTAAAGTGTTCTCCCCTGCTGGATCGGGGGAGGGGTGTAACTGTGATCAGATGCCCTGCTGGAGAGGGGTTCCCGATACTGCTGCTGGTCTCGGTGAGCCGTTAGCACCGCTTCTTTTAAAGTGTTCTCCCCTTGGTTCTTTTCTTGAATACCTAAAGGGTGCTTTCCCCTATAACAGCCTCTGGAAGAGCATTCCAGATTTCTACCACTCTCTGGGTGAAGAAGGAACTTCCTTACATTTGTACGGAATCTATCCCCTTTTAACTTTAATTAGTGCCCTCTCGTTCTCTTCACCTTGGAGAGGGTGAACAATCTCTCTTTCTCTACTAAGTCAATTCTCTTCAATATCAAAGACTCCAGCGGATTCAGAATACCACTGCTAAGCTTATCTTCGCAAAAAGCAAATTCGACCACGTCTCACCGCTTTTATCCAAGCTCCACTGACTTCCAATTATCTCCAGAGTCCATTTCAAATGTGCCTGCCTCACTTTCAAGATCCTACTCGGTATTCTCCCTCCCTTCATTCCTCTTTCTTGGAACTCCTCTAACCCCAATTCTGCCAGATCCACCCAAAAACTGAAACTTTCCTTTCCCTCTCTAAAAGGCGTTTCACATGTAGGAAAACTACGTTCTTCCCTCCCTTTCAGAATCACTCAGCTCTGGAACAACCTTACCTCCCCTCTTAGGAATCTGAGCTCCCTCCAACTCTTCCGTAAACATCTGAAAACCTGGTTATTCTCAAAAATGTAACTCCTCCTCCCTCTTTGGTTATTCTAGTCTTCTAAATTTTCTCTTCATTTTGCCTCTTCCCTCCACTGGAGTTCCTTTCTACCCTAACTCTTGTTAACCGTGTCGAGCTTTACGAATGTAGAGTTGATGCGGTATACAAACCTAAGGTTTAGATTAGATTAGATTAGATCTTGAATGTTTTGATCATGTCCCCTCTTAGTCTCCTCTTTTCAAGGGAGAAGAGGCCCAGTTTCTCTAGCCTCTCATTGTACGGCAACTCCTCCAGTCCCTTAACCAATTTTGTCACTCTTCTCTGGACTATTTAGAGTAGTACTATGTCCTTTTTCATATATAGCGACCAGTGTTGGACGCAGTATTCCAGGTGGGGGCGTACCATGGCTTGGTACAGTGGCATGATAACCTTCTCAGATCTGTTTATGATCCCCTTCTTAATCATTCCTAGTATTCTGTTGGCCTTTTTCACCGCCACCGCCGTGCATTGCGCGGACAGTTTCATTGACTTGTCTACAAGTACTCCCAAGTCTCTTTCCTGGGGGCTCTCTCCGAGTATAGGACCAGACATCCTGTACTCGTGCATATGATTTCTGTTACCGACATATATCACCTTGCACTTATCCATGTTGAACCTCATTTGCCATTTTGCTGCCCATTCCTCGAGTGTGTTTATGTCTCGTTGTAGGTCTTGGCAATCCTTGTGTTCTTACTACTCTGAACAACTTTGTATCGTCCACAAATTTAATCACCTCACTCGTCGTGCCAATTTCTAGGTAGTTTATAAATATGTTGAAGACCCCAGGCCCAAGCACCGAACCCTGCAGCATGCCACTCGTGATGCTTTTCTAGTCTGAGTATTGTCCATTTACCCTCACTCTCTGTTTCCTATCCGCCAACCAGTTTTTAATCCACATGAGTATATTACCCTCGATCCCATGGCTCACAGTTTTTTTGAAGTAGACGTTCATGCGGGACCTTATCGAACACCTTCTGAAAATCTAGATATACGATGTCGACGGGATCTCCCTTGTGTATCTGCCTATTTACACTCAAAATACTCGAAAAAGTGCAGTCAGTTTGTCAAGCAAGATCTTCCTTTGCTGAAGCCATGCTGGCTGGTCCTCAACAGTTTGTGTCCATCAAGGTGATCGATGATGCAGTCCTATATCAGCGCCTCTACCATCTTCCTTGGTACTGAAGTCAGACTCACTGGTCTGTAGTTTCCCAGATCTCCCCTCGAACCTTTCTTGAAGATCGGCGTAACATTCACCACTTTCCAGTCTTCCTTTATCTTTCCTGATTGGATCGACAGATTGGCTATTAGTTGAAGCACTTAAGCTATAACCCCTTTCAGTTCCTTGATTACCCTCGGGTGGATGCCGTCCAGTTCCAGGGTTTTATAGTTTTTTAGCCTATCAATCTGTCTGCATGGAGGCCTGGATGTCATAATTTAAATTGAAGCTGAATGCTAACAAAAAATTATTTTTTGCCTCTCCCTGACAGTCATTTTATGATTCAACAATATCTGTAAATTACATATAGCATACAATTCACCCAACAATTAAAATATTGGGTGTTACCCTGGATCATAATCTAACCATGAAACATCAAGTTGACAATGTGGTCCGCAAGTGTTTTTTAATGCTGTGGAAACTGCATTCGCTTAGACCCTATTTTGATGTCCCTGCATTTAGAACTTTGATTCAGTCTCTGGTGCTGAGCCAGCTTGACTACTGCAGTATAGCCTACCTTGCAGGATTCAAAAAGAACATCTTAAGACTGCGTATTATTCAGAATACTGCAATTAAACTTATATACAACCAAAGAAATGTTACTCCATTGTACCGTGAGTTACACTGGCTCTCTGTGGAAGCGTGCATTGTTTTCAAACTAGGTTGTTTGTACTATAAAGTCATCATTGGTCAGGCCCCACAGTACCTGACATTCATTTGTTTTGTCATCTCAGAAACACTTGAGAAAAGTGTAAATATGAGTTAGATGTTAAATACGAGTTAGATGTTAAAATCAATGTGCTAAAATTATGATCCCAAAATGACACCTGATAAGCCAGTCTTCGATTCAAAAATATTTTATATTGGTAACCCTTTACTGATGGAAATTCAAATAATCTAGAGCAGTGTTCTTCAACCTTTTTACACCTATGGACCGGCGGAAATAAAATAATTATTTTGTGGACCGGCAAACTACTAAGACTGAAATTTAAAAAAACATTTTCACCCCGTCTCCGCGAGTTCGGTCCCCGCAAACCATCTGATCCCATCCGCACAAGCCTCAGTTATGATTTTATATTGAACATATTTTATTAAAGTGTAAAAAGAAACAATATTCTGTACAATTGTCATTTTATAAATACAAATATACAGAGCAAGGACCAACAAAACCCCTGTTTCCCCTCCCCTCCCCTTCACATATATCCCCTCCACTATCAAGAAAACTGAACAAGCCACATTATTACAGAATGCTACACAGAAATATCATGCTAACAGAATACTGCAGTCACACATGACAGGAATAGTGTTAGGGGAGTGCTGGAAGATAAAGAAGCACTGCCTGGGCTTTGCAGTCCCCAGTTATGTCTCTAGCAGTATATATAGTTCAAATTTGATATATTCTAATGACAAAATAGAAATAAAATTATTTTTTTCTACCTTTATTATCTGCCCATTTTGATCTGCTTTCTTCTGTCTTTTCTTAAATTTCTTTCCAAGGTCTTCAATCTATCTGCCACTTTTGTCCCTCCCTGTCTTCTACCTATTATTCCAATATCCAGAACCTCCTTTTTCTTCTTACTGCATCCACCCTGTGTCCAGCATCTCCCACCTACTCCGTCAAGTCCTACTCAGTCAAGTCTGCTTTTTCCCTTCACCCTACAACCTCCATGTCCAGCATCTTCCTGTGTTCTTTTTTTCTTCCCGCTGCTGAGCCATCCAGCCAACCCACCATCTTTCACCATCCCAGTGCCTCCCCTCTTTTCCCCATCTTAATCCAGCAGATACCTTCCATCACCCTACTCCCTCCATTCCTTATTCAGCATCTTCTCCTTGTCTCCCTATTCCCCCTTCACCATGTCCAGCATATCCCCTCTGTCTCCCTATTCCCTCTACCCATGTCCAATATCTTACTTCTGTCTTCATACTCCACCCTCCTGTTCAGCATTTTCCATGTCACTCTGCCCGCTGCAAGGTCCAGCATCTATCTTTGTATCGCTATTCTTCCAATTCCCACCTAGTTCCAATAACTATCCTCCCCCAAGGGGATCCACCATCTTCCTTCTGCCACACCAATCCCCCCTCCTGGGTCTACCATCCCCTTCTAACAACACCGATATCACATTTTTCCCTCTCCTCATAATCCAGCATAATCCACCCTTGGCTACTGGCCCCGATCCACTCTTCCAGCACTCGACCCCGGTCCTGCTAAACTTGGCAGCAAAAACAAAGACAAAACCTACCCTACCTTCAATTATGGTCCTGCTAAATCAGATGGCTAGAACGAAGACAGAAGCCGCAGGACCTTTCCTCTTGCCTGAATTGCTATTCGCTACAAGCTCTGCTGGTCTCAATCCTGCCCCTCAAAAACAGGAAGTCACTTCAGAAGGGGGCGGAAACAAGATCGGCAGAGCCTATAGCGATGCAGGCAAGAGCAAAAGTCCCGCGGCTTCTGTCTTTCTTTTTGCCGGCCGTTTATAGCAGTACCGCAGCTGATCTTGACGCCGGCCCTGGAAGGGAAAGGGGAAGAGATGCCCGACAGGAAATTTAATTCATAGATCTCGCCGGCCCTGCGCAGACCGGCAGAAATTTTCTGCGGACCGACACCGGTCCGCGGACCGGCAGTTGAAGAACTGTGATCTAGAGTCTCATACACAATCCAAGGTACCTACAATCTTAAAATGATCAGAAAGATAAATCGGAACCAGACCATTTATTATCTTATAACAAGTGCAGCCAAACTTAAAAAGTACTCTGCCTCTATCTGCAGCCAGTGTAAATGATGGTAGTATTCTGAAATATGACTGAATTTATTTAAGTTGAATATCAATCTGACAGTTGTATTTTGGATAATCTGCATTCTTCTGATGTTCTTTTTACTTGTATCTACATATATCAGGTTACAATAGTCTAGAGTACTTAAAACTAAGGATTGGACCAAAAGTCTAAATGAATTGAAAGTGAAATAAGGTCTGATCATCCGAAGCTTCCATAACAAAAAATGACATTTTTTTTACTAAAGAATTAATTTGAACATCTAAAGTAAGTTCTTGGTCTAGATAGACCCCTAAAATTTTTATTGTTGAAGGAATGGGATACTCTACTCCATTCAATTTAACTGAATCTTTAAGCTTGTTAGATGGTAAAGCAAGAAAGAATTTGGTTTTAACTTGAAATCTGTCATCCAGGATTCCATGGAATGGAGAAGAGAGGACAAAAATTGTAGGGTTTCCACTGAGAAGCTGAGGATTGGCATTGCGATTGTTATATCGTCTAGGCCATAATGCTAAGTTCCTCACTACATGTCAATTCAAAAGCCAAGCTTATATCCTCTTGATTTATAAGCAGTCATTTCTCTTTTCCAGTTCCTCTGATGTTTTCAAAAAAACTCATACCTTTTGGCCTCTGTGTTACTCAATCAAAGCACATGAAAAACTAAACTAAAACTTAATTTTATATACCGGGTCTTCAACCAAAAGGTGCTCAAATCGGTTTACAATAATGTAAGTATAGTACTTAAATATAGAAGAAGAATGTAATCGAGAATGGCTTAGTTTCCAAAGTGTTTAGTAAACAAGAAAGTTTTCAGAGCTTTCTGAAATAAAACGAAGGAGCCTAGACTTCTAAGTGAAAGCTGTAACTCATTCCATAGTAAACCTTATTCCTAGATGGCAGAATGTCACTAAAAAAATAGGAATATGTGCTCTGACCCTATTTCAGCTTCCTGTGGATTTGAACCTATGATCTGTGGAAAATGGAAACACTGCCTTTAACTGCTGAGCCACAGGGCCTTCCTTTTGGGCAGGGGTTCCTCCAATGTGAGATGATCTATTAGGGATCATAGCCATCTCAGGGTAAAAATAAGTTTTCCTTTAGACCCTGGAAATGACAGAGTGCATATGTAAATGGAAAAGTCCTCTTGATACTTGTCCACAACCCATAATCACTTCTGAGACCAAAAAGAAGATGTTAAAGTACTGGGGGGAATTTGAACCTGCCATATTGGGAAGATAGAAGATGCCTTTAACCATTGATGCACAGGAGCTTCCTTTTAGGCAGTGGTTCCTGCCATGTGAGATGACACCTTAGGAGATCATAGCTATCTCGGGGTAAAAATAAGTTTCCCTCTGGACCTTGGAAATGACAGAGTACAAATGTAAATGGCAAAGTCCTCTTGACACCTGTCCACAACCCATACGCTCTTCTGAGACCAAAAAGAAACTGTTAAGCTACCAGGGTAGCCCCCCTATTGTGTGGATTTGAACCCATGCCCTGTGGAAGATGTGCCTTTAATCACTAAGCCACAGGAGCTTATTCTTAAACAGGGCTTCCTATTATTTTATAGTGACACTAGTCTTTAAGCCCGTTAAATTAACGGGTGCTAGAATAGATGTCTGTCTGTTTGTCTTTCTTTCTGTCTGTCTCTCTGGCCCCCTGTCTGTCATTCTTTCTCTCTCTCTCTCCATGGCTAGTGTTTGTCTGGGTTGGCTGCTGGCTATCTGTCTTTTTTTTTCTTTGTGTCTCTCTCCTTGCATACTATGTATCTGTGTTTATTCTACCTGTCTCTCTGGCCCCCTGTCTGTTTGTCTTTCTTTATGTCTGTCTCTCTCCCTGGCCCCCTGTCTTTCTTTCTGTATGTCTCTCTGTCTTTCTCCCTGGCCCCCTGCCTACCTGTATTTATCTGCCTGACTGTCTCTCTGTGGCCCCCTTCTGTCTCCCTGCCCCCTCCCCAAAGCAAGCCCATTACATTAACGGTGCTAGAATATGTCTATCTGTCTTTCTATCTGTCTCTCTCCCTGCCCCTATGCAGCAGCATTTCTCTCCCCCCACTTCATTTTAAGTTGTCTAAATTAACTGAATCTAATTAATTCACATCCCTACTCTTTTTTTCTCTGTCTGTAGAGGCCCCTATAGCTAATTTTTTGGTTTTTTCCATGTGTTCCCTTCTTTCTTTCCTTATACCAGTCAGACAATTGCCTTTGGATGTTCCTCAGTTCTTGCCTTGGTCTCCCTCTCAGCATATACCATTTACCTCTCCCCTTTCTGCTGTCTCCCTCCACATAGCTTCTGCATCAGCTCCCTATTTATTCAGGCTTGTTGCTCAAGCACCACCTGCATGGCTGTTTTGCTGCCTCAAGTATTAAAAAGCGCACTGGAAAGGATAAATACAAAGGTACAGACCGGTAGGGCACTGGGGGCTAGGGAGAAAGCAAAGGCACAGCCGGAAATGGGAAAACGGCACTACCATTTGAAGTTTATTTTTAAAGTTTAAAGTTGCCGCGGCGGCTCCTCTCACGATCGCTGCCTGCGTTGAAAGCCTTCTCCGACGAAGGTGCGGCTCAAGAGAGGAGCCGCAGCGACTTTAAAAATAAACTTCAAATGGTAGTGCCGGTTTTCGTTGATGGAGGTCTGCGCGAGCAGGGAGTCGTCTGGGTCCGTAATTTTGAAGGTGGCGCGAGCTGGAGCAAGTCCGTCCTGGGCCCGCTGGATTCAGTGTCAGCATTAGGGTTTCGCCGACCGCCAGCGCTCAGCCGCACTGTGAGAGGCGGGTGAGGAAGGTCGCCACAGCCTGGCGGCTTCTCCCCAGCTGTGTAACTTCATTTTTAAGTTCAAAGCCGCCGCCGCAGCTCCTCTCTCGATCCCTGCCTGGTGTGGTTGGAGAGAGGAGCCGTGGCGGCGGCTTGAGCATAAGCCCATTGCGCAGACCTCGGCTTGCGGCAGCGGTGGTAAGCCCGATGCGTGTAAGCGTGCATGCGCACTCTCATGGCCGCGACGGATCAGGGAACACGGCTTTCGAGTGTGCATACGCCGTCTAGCATTTTATTATATTAGATTCTGCCATCTAGGGTGAGAAGCCCCATGTTTGGGCTCTCAATAACTGGCCTTACGACACTCGATATGCTGGTATAAGTTATATTATTTTTATTAATAAAATCAATAATAAAACCCTAGAGCGCGCATGCGCTGTGCAAACTTCGTGATTCCTGGTGCCATGAGGTGTGCTTCTGTGTCAGTCCTCATGGCGCCTGCACTAGCTGAAGGCGCGTGTGCCAGCGACTCCTCTCTCCTGGCTCAACCGTCCTCCCAAGGCAAGAAGGACAAAAAAGTTTCGTCTCCACAGCGTGATTTGGCGCTCGCGACGGGCAGCGGGCGGTGAGTGGCAGCAGACCGGGGGGAGGAAGTATCGCCAGCAGGTAGGAGGGACGCAGGCAGGCTGGCTTCAGGGGAGGGGTGGGACAAAGGCTGAAAGAGGCTTGGGAGCAGGAGGGATGCAGGCAGGCTGGCTTCAGGGGAGGGGTGGGACAAAGGCTGAAAGAGGCTTGGGCGCAGGAGGGACGCAGGCAGGCTGGCTTCAGGGGAGGGGTGGGACAAAGGCTGAAAGAGGCTTGGGCGCAGGAGGGACGCAGGCAGGCTGGCTTCAGGTGAGGGGTGGGGCAAAGGCTGAAAGAGGCTTGGGTGCAGGAGGGATGCAGGCAGGCTGGATTCAGGGGAGGGGTGGGACTAAGGCTGAAAGAGGCTTGGGCACAGGAGGGACGCAGGCAGGCTGGCTTCAGGGGAGGGGTGGGACAAAGGCTGAAAGACAGTGAGGCAGAGAAGGGGTGGGTGTACCGGGGCAGGACGCCTGGCCTGCTGCACGACGATCTGGGCCAAGAGGACCAGCTCCAGTTGGAGGCATAGAGGGAGGGTAAGAATGGGAGGGGGGTTGGAAATGGAAGGGGGCCATGGAGTAGGCAGGCAGGGGACCAGGGGGAGAGGGAAAGGGGGCTGCTTTGGGGGAAAGGGGGCCATGGAGCACGCAGGCATGGTAGAACAGGGGACCAGGGGAGAGGGAAAGGGGACTGCAGGGGGAGGGGTATGCTGGGGGGCACAAAACAATCATGCTTTGCTCTGGGAAGGGGGGACACAGAAGGGGGCCATGAAGATACAGGCAGGCATGGCGCAATAGAGAAATACAGGTAGGCAGGGGGCCAGGGAGAGACACAGACAGAACGAATGACAGACAGACAGCGTCCAAGGAGAGAGAAACAAAGAAAAAAAACCCAGACAGACAGATATCTCTAGCACCCGTTAATGTAACGGGCTTAAAGACTAGTAAATCAATAATGGCTTACAAGAATAAACCTTTCAGCATATAGAGTAACAGAGCATATACTGGAACACCAGGCCGTTCTAAGAACCTCAGATCTGTTCTGTCCACTTCCGCATAAAGGCTATCTTATATACAATTTTGGTAGCTTAAGGCCACGTTGGTGTACATTACATTTTTAGTTTTTATTGGTTACTTACACACGTCATTACACTTAGTTTACAAATTGGTCAATATTTTTACTTGTTTTTGAGACATACTGTGCGTCACGCCCTATTCACTAGAATTGCTCTATTTCCCCTCAAATGCCATTTTAATATACGAAGATCATCAATTTTGAGCAAGGGGTCCAGCAAAACTCCACCCATTTCAGGACTTGTCTTGCTAAAGAGCCATTTTTATATTCTTGGTTAATGGCATAAGTTAATCCTCTTGGTTTCACTTCCTTATTTTTATGAAACTTTTAACTGATGGTCATGCTAGCTTTTGGGTGGAGGGATAAGTTTCACTTGACTTGCTATTTCAGCATTACTTTCGCATGACTTGCTTTTCTCAGGAAAGCAAGAATAGATTGTGTAAAAACTGACAGCTTTAGTCAGAAAGTATTCTCAGTCTTTTCAGGCTTCTCAGCCATCTTAGGCCTTTAACAGTGTTGGCCTATTTCTATTATTCTGGGAATTTCAGGGGGTTTGTCTTCACCTCTAGTGTCATAGAGGACTTCAAATCTTCACCTGTTCATACCTGTACAAGTCTCTCTCTTCTCCCCTTCCTTCCTCAAGGTGCATATTGATGATGTCACAATGATGTGAAGATTGTGCATCAGACAAGTCTACTTGCTCTGAACCACAGCCATTGTGGGTTGAGTTTCTTCTCTTATTTTCTTAAACTTTGGGAATGAGATTTAGTATTGTAACCCACACTGTGGTCCGACTGGGACTCCACAGCACTCCAAGTGGCTACATTGAAAAAGAACACTAGCATGTAACCCAGCCTGGAGTCATCCTGCAGGACTGGATTGACACAGTTCAGGAACAATAATCAAAACCACACAAGTAGAGTTTTGAACCAAAGTATTTCACTTTTACTTGTCAAAATAATAATGTCAGGATAGCATAAACAAGGATGAGTTTGGCAAAAGTAAAAATTCAAACAAGCCAAACTTCAAAGAGAAGGGAAAAATAAACAGTTCAAAATAAAGTCCCAACTTTCACCTTTTTACTGACTCAGTCAATACTGCAACTGAGGTTAAAGCTCTCCTCAGTGCTTGCACAGCCTGCTTCCACGCAGGTGATCCAATCCACAAAATAAAGTTCTTGGCACTGGTTTCGACAATTCACAGTCCTTCAAAATAAAGCCTCCAGCAGCCTACACATATCACTGCCAGGCAAAGGAGAGTGCTTTAGGCTTGCTAAGAAAAGCATTAATAATGGCTTTCAAAATTCCTTCCCTGGGTGACAGCAAGCCTCTCCCCAGAGACACTTCCAGTTTCATGAAGAAAACAAAATACTGAGCTCCAAAACAACTGGCTCCAAAATCAAACAGTTCCAGCAACAAACAGTCTCAAAACAAAACTTACTGTTTGCAGCTATTGCCTGCAGCTGGTGGTCAAACCAACATCCATGGCTTCAGGTGAGTTTTCCACTACTTCAGAAAGACCTTCTTGGATTTCCATGGGCGACTCTGCATCAGAAAAAGACAATTCCTCGGCTTGTCCAGCTTCTTCCACCTCCATAGGTGTAGGCCTATTGCACCTGTTTGACCCAGGGAGATCCTCAGGGAGAAAAGGTTTGAACCTTCTCCCTAGCCTGCCTGTCTGTCTGTACTCCACTGCTGGCTTTTGTATTTTAGGGGCACGCCCTAACCTGGCTGTGTCAGCAGGGCTCAAGGTAGCACTTGGGCTCCTCCGGTGGTGACCTGAATACTTATCACCTAATACATTTTCAGAAAGATCAGGCTCCCCCTGGTGGTTAACTGGAAAATTGTCAGGATCAGGAATAGGCCGTATTTTGCCAACTCCCTTCCTGGCTTTCTTTTGTACCCTGGCTTCTGTCCTAACTGGGACTTTGGCGGGCCTGGTGCCGGAATGGTCACAGTATGCAATACATTTGTTCATGTGCTTTGCTTGAGTAATGCATTATAAAATATCTTTTTACCTTAATATCAAACTGGAGTACTCTTTTCACCAAAATACAAAACCCATACCACTATATCTGGATGCCTCCAGCACGCCTAACCCATACCTAGCTCGCACATAGCTAGTGCCCAACTTATGCCCAAAAGTAGACCTGGTTTTGCAACACCTATATTTTAGGCAAGAATATAGATGTGTTAGGATGCTGAGCGGCATGCGATTTTGTAAATGGACGTCCATATTAAAACTATGCCCATGCCTATTCTGTTAGGTGCTGCGTTTGCCGATGGGCGTCTATGAAATTCTGGATGCTTATTTTGTGAATCATGCACAGCCTTTGGACGTCTAACTTTCAATTGCTTGTTAAAGTCGTTAATTGTGCTTATTATTCAATTTATTTGGACGCCTAAGTTGCTGGACATCCACATTGTGGATGCCTAACTTTAGGCGTCCTTTACAGTTTTTGCCGCTTAGTGCATATTTATTTTGAACCACAAAGTGTTTTATATTGGGTGCCGTTACTAATAAGGACTTTCTTAAGAGATCAGATTCCACAGGTGACCCTTGAGGGTGACCCTTGAGGGTGACCCTTGAGGTGACCCTTGAGGCCTAGTGCCTAATCCTCAGTAAACCTGGTTCTAAGAGGGAGGTTATAGAGGATCTACATTAAACCTGTAAACTACTATCTGTCTGTTAGAGAAGGAGGGAAGAGGACATTCTCTTTCTGAGAGGAGAAAATTAGAAGACATAACTTTGGGTAAGTATACATTATTTTGTTCTGAGCTTTGACAGGTTTGGGGAGAAAAGCTCAATTGTAGGTTCCCTTCTAAAGAGATTGATAAGGTTAATTAATTAGCTCAATAACAAGATGCAGACAGTAGTCCAGCAGCAAGAGGGTTGCTATCCAGTCTTTTGCATTGAGTGTCACATGTATGACTTTCTCCCGGTTGGCGAGAAGTTATATGTGTATGCTCACTGCAAAGAGCTCCTAGTTCTCAGAGAACAAGTACATTCCCTTGAGGCTAGAGTAGCAGACTTGGAGGAATGTTGTAGAGAAGTCTCACCTCCAGTCTGGTAGCCCCTGTGTTGCCTTGGAGGAGAGAGGTCTCCTAGAAGGAGAGCATCACCCTGGTGAAATTGGAAATAATCCTGTAGCTAGGACCCGCCCACCAGGGGATGCAATATCCTCTCACACCGAGGATGTGTCTCCAGGGGCTTCTGCCTAGGAGGGAAAAGTTAGGACAGCGGTTGTAGTTGTGATTCGATTATTAGGCATGTAGATAGCTGGATGGCTGGTGAGCATGAGGATCGCCTGGTCACTTGCCTGCCTAGTGCGAAGGTGTCAGATCACATGCATCACATAGATAGGATTTTAGATAGTGCTGGGGAGGAGCCAGCTGTCCTGGTACATGTAGGTACTAATGACAAAGGAAAATGTGAGAGGGAGGTTCAGGAAGCCAAATTTAGGCTCTTAGGTAGAAAGCTGAAATCCAGATCCTCCAGGGTTGCATTTTCAGAAATGTTCCCAGTTCCACGCGTAGGACCCAAGAGACAGGTAGAGCTCCAAAGTCTCAATGCGTGGTTGATATGATGGTGCAGGGATGAGGGATTTAGATTTGTTAGGAACTGGGCAACCTTCTGGGAAAGGGGGAGCTTGTTCCAAAAGGACGGACTCCACCTTAACTAGGATGGAACCAGGCTGCTGGCGCTAATGTTTAAAAAGGAGATAGAGCAGCTTTTAAACTGCGATGTGGGGGAAAGCCAACAGTTGCCCTGGAGCAGATGGTTCGCTGTGGGTTAATCCACATGGGCCATCTTTGTTGAAGAGCGACCAAGATGGTTGTATGAGGGGAAACTAAAATGGTTAGGGCTCTTCAGTTTGGAAAAGAGATAGCTGAGGAGAGATATGATTGAAGTCCACAAAATCCTGAGTGGAGTGGAACGGGTACAAGTGGATTTTTCACTCTGTCAAAAATTACAAAGACTAGGGAACACTCGATGAAGTTACAGGGAAATACTTTTAAAACCAATAGGAGGAATTTTTTTTTCACTCAGAGAACGCGTTGCCAGAGGATTTGGTAAGAGCGGATAGCGTAGCTGGTTTTAAGAAAGGTTTGGACAAGTTCCTGGAGGAAAAGTCCATAGTCTGTTATTGAGAAAGACATGGGGGAAGCCACTGCTTGCCCTGTATCGGTATCACAAACTCCTAGGGTTTTGGCCAGGTACTAGTGACTTGGATTGGCCACCGTGAGAATGGGCTACTAGGATTGATGGACCATTGGTCTGATCCAGTAAGGCTATTCTTATGTTCTTATGCCTTACCCCATATCAAAGGAAAAACATTTGCACGAAAATGAACTGTTAAACAAAGAGCCAATGTTCACATCTGTAAAATATTTAAAATCTTTCAGCTTCTTTAAAAACTTCTTTGAGGCCATACATATATTAACTATTTACCTCTAAACTGTGATCCTTACTTGTAATACAAACTGCGACCCTTGTGTCTCTTTGTTTTTAACGTCTCAACATAAGAGCATTTTGATGACATATCAGAATGTCAGTGTTCAGTTTGAGCAGTTTATAAAAAGTTTTCACTTTAGAATGAACATAGGGCCTTTTTAAAAAAAAAAAAATGAAGAGAACCCTCAAAAATTCAACACTGAACAAATGAAATTTTATTGTCCCCATAAGAATCATGATGTTAATTGTTCATTTGCTGTATTGAAATCCTTAATGCATGAGAAGTGTTTTAAAAATATAAATAAACCAAAATAGTCAGGCACTTTTATAAGGAAGTTCTATAATTCCATAATTTCTTGATTCACGCCTTGCGCAAAAGTATGTATTTGATCAATATTTCCACCCCTCCAAGATCTTTCAATAACAGTAAATACAAAAAATGTTAAATTGTTAAAGGAATGGTTCATATATATACAATGTTTAGGGTTACCATATGTCCAGGAAATCCTGGACATGTCCTCTTTTTCGATGAATGACCAGGTCCCCGGACGGTTTTTAAAAAATGGAGGAATCTGTCCAGGTTTAGCCAGCTCTCCTGAATCCCTACCCTATAAAGCCCTGGGTCTGTCTAGTGTAATTAAATTTTTGGGCAGCTGGCAGCAACAGTGAGGTAGGACTGCTACTGGAAGCTGCATCTCTAGAATGACTTCCTGTTCCCACTTAGATGGGACTTGCAGAGATCAGCTTCCAGGGCAGGCCAGCGATAGCAGGCTTCCCTCATTGCTGCTGCCTGCTGCATGAGGATTCAATTACAGCAGCAGGGCCTGGGTAGGAGGTAGGTAGGAGAGTCGGGAACTAGAGAGATCATGAGATGAAGCAATGCCAGAAGAAGGAGGAAGAAACAGCATGGAGGGAGGGCAGGAGAAACAGCATAAGGGAGGGAGGCCTGGAGAAACAGCATGGAGAGAGGGACGGCTGGAGAAACAGCATGGAGGGGGGCTGAAGAAACAGCATGAATGGAGGGAGAGGAGAAAGAAACAACATAAAGGGAGGAAAGGCTGGAGAAGCATTATGGAAAGGAGAGAGTGCTGGAGCAAAGAGCATGGAGTAGGATAATGCTGGATGGGAGAGACAGAAACAGCAGGAGAGGAGGTTAGAAGGAGAGAGGGGCACTTGTGGGGGGATTGGTGAGAGAGAAAGAAAGAAGTACCCACAGGAGAGGGTGGTTGGAAGGAGAGAGAGAGAGAGAGAGAGAAAAGCACCTGTGGGGGGAGGAGGTTGGAGGGAGACAGAGAGAGAAGCACTAAAAGGGTACAGAGGATGGGAAGGGGGGGACCAAGGAGATGAGTGGGTGGGGCTGTGGGTGGCATGTGGACAGGGTCATGTGTCCTCTTTTTTTTGTCTTCACAAATATGGCAACCCTAACAATGCGGATGCAGTTTGTTGTTGAATGAGTTATGACTGTTGGATGGGGAGATTGGTAGGGAAGGAGAGACTTTGGCGGACCTTGAGGTGGGGGGGGTCAGGAATTTGCTAGTGATGTCTGTTGATTGCTGGTTGGATGGGAATATTTTTAGCAGACATACATAAAGGTGAAGGATGGGATTTTACTGTATTTCGAGCTTGGTTTGTTGAAGTTATGAGTTGGGGAGAGAGGTGAGATTACTTTTTGAACTTCTGACTGATTGCATTTCTATTGTTGTATCTGTTGATCATCGATATTTTGTAAGCCTTTCTTAAGAAAAAATGTTTTGAACATAAAACACATAGTGGACCTCATTACAATTTTTAGTATTAATCTATTAGTAAAACTCTTCTAAATGAATAACATCATCTATATATCATTTCCCGAAGTGTAGCTCAAAAGGATGTTCTTGTACAACACATTCGTCAAAGTCTGCTACATACAGTGATGCAATACTAGGTGCCATTGTGGCACCCACAGATGTACCTTTAATCTGTTGATAATAATTGCCTCAAAAATAAAAATAATTGTTATAAAGCATGATAGTAACTAATTCAGTCAAAAATTTAGTAGGTGTGCAGAGAGAGCCCATGCATCAAGTCAAGACTTGTATTATATGTAAAGCTTCGTCTTGTGGCATATTTATATATAGTGACTATGTCCAAAGTCACAAATATAAGATTGAACATATCTCCATCAAATTCATTCACAACATTGATAATATGGCTGGAATCTCAAACATAAGATTTAATTTGTGGTACAAAAGGTCACAAAAAGGTGTCTATGAAGATAGACCTGGTTCTAAAAGAGAACCTATAGCTGCAATCATTGGCCTACCTAAAGGATTTGAAAGTGATTTATGTATTTTAGGTAACAAATAAATAGTGGGGCAGACTGTATGTGAAACTGTTAAAAACTCCTTTTCTTTTGGTGTTAAATAACCTAAAGAATGGCATGGTGACAGAATTTGTCAACGTCTCAGTATCATCCCCATGTCATTCTTTAAGGACAGAGCCACTAACCCTCAAGCCTTGCATTGAAGAATGTTGGTGTAGAAAAACTGAGGTTGAGACAGACACTAAAGAAAGATACTAGATGGGACTGTATGTAAAAATTTAATGCTTCCTTAATATCTATAGTAGGATCACCTGAAAGTTTCATATAAAATTGTTGAACAGATTATCTCCTAATTTCATTAGCAAAATCATTAGTATTCATAATTACTATCGCACCACCTTTATCTGCAGCTTTATGATGATATTGCTATTATTATGTACAGACTGTATTGCTGCTGTCTCTTCTCAGGATAGATTGTGAAAAATATTTTTTTCCTTTTCTAACAACATAAAGGGGCAAATTCATTTTTTTTTTTTTTTAATCTTTATTCCTTTTTATTTCTTTCAACAAGTGTACAATATTATTACAATTAATTCACATAACTCACTTGACATTCTTACACAATATTATTATACATGTTTTAATTCCCCCCCACCCACCTCCCAACCCTTCCCATATCAATAAAATAATCTATCCAAACATATACATACTTAGACATCCCTCTTCCTTAATACAATTAATCATACTTTAACCTATCCCTCCCCCCACCCTTTCTTCCTCAAACTCTTTTTTCATTTTATTATATACATTAATGCACAACAAATATATCTCATCATAGTACATATATCCCCTAATATTTCATAACAACATATTTCCAATAATTTTACCCCCTTTCCTTTTCTATTCATACATATATACCATGTTTCTTATATCCATTAATCAGTTGAAATATACCGCTATTTAATTGGATTATCCTATCCCCCCCACCCACCCCATTTCTACAAATTATCCCCTAAGGAAAAAGAATAAACCTTAATCATTATAATATTCAATTAATGGCCTCCACACCTCCTGAAACCTTTTAAAATGCCCCCTCTGTACTGCAAGAAATCTTTCCATCTTATACATATGGCATACTGAGTTCCACCAAAAACTACAATTCAGTCTAGAACAGTCTTTCCAATTAGTCGTTATTTGCTGAATTCCCACACCAGTAAGAATCATCAGTAATTTATTGTTTGCTGCAGATATTTGGCATTTAGCCCTCATGCACATTCCAAAAGCCACTGTGTCATAGGACAATGCCACATGACTCTCCATCATTAGGTTAACTTGATCCCAGATTGATATCCAAAATGCCTGAATACATGGACAATAAAATAAAAGATGGTCTAAAGTTCCAACTTCAATTTTACAATGCCAGCATCTATTAGACTTAGAGCAATCTAATTTTTGTAATATAGTAGGGGTCCAGAATGCTCTATGCAACAAAAAGAACCATGTTTGCCTAATAGATGCCGACATCGTACCTTTAATTCTCCAAGACCAAATACGTGGCCATTGAGATGCATTAATCTGATGCTTAATCTCAATGCTCCAAATATCTCTTAATCCATTTTTTGGTTTCTTATTCAAATAATTAGATATAATTTTATACCACTTTGCGGCCTGGTGTCCCAGAAAATCTGCCTGGAAACATAAGAATTCTAAGCTGTAATGATCATTTAAAGATTTCCATTCAGGGAACCCCACCTGAATAGCCTGCTTCAATTGCAACCACTTATAACTTTGTTTTTTATTCAGACCATATTTATGTTGCAATTGTGAAAAATCAAGCAGCTTATCATTATCAATTACTTCCGTTAAGGATCTTATACCTGCTTTAATCCAATCCTTCCAGACAACCTTAAACCCGCCTATTTGTATCTTGGAGTTTACCCAAATAGTCTGTTGTTTCGATTTTAAAATAGAATCAGTAGTTAATTTGTCTACAAATCTTAATGTTTTCCAAGTATCCATTAATACTCTATTGTCTTTACGTATTCTAGGCACTTTTATACCAAGCAGAAGATCAAGCCTAAGTGGAAAGATAAGTGATCTCTCCACCCGTAACCACTCTGGTAATTGTTCCAAAAGCTCTGGGAGGACCCAATACATACCTTGGCGCATGATATAGGCCTGATGATACCTATAAAAATTGGGAAAATTTACCCCACCCTCCTCAATTGGTCTTTGCAAAGACACTAGAGCCACTCTTGCAATTTTACCCAACCAAATAAATTTAACCAGAATACTATTTAATTTTTTATAGAAAGACCCCTGAAAAAACACTGGTATCATTCCCAATTGATAGCAAACTACAGGCAAAATCATCATTTTAACAGTTTGAACTCTTCTCCACCATGACAAATGTAAAGGATTCCATTGCTCACACAACTCTGTTACTTTTTGTAATAAAAATTTTTCATTTATTCTCATTGTCTCTTCGAGTGTTTTATTCAACCAAATACCTAAGTACTTTATTCCATCCTCTTTCCAAATAAAAGGGAAAGAATCAAGTATACCTTTTATACAATGCACATTTAAAGGTAAAATCTCTGATTTAGTCCAATTTATTTTGTATCCTGAGAATTTTCCAAATGTATCTATTACCTCCAGTAGACATGGAATTGTTGTTTCCGGATTCCTCAAATGAAGCAAGATATCATCTGCATAAGCGGATACTTTATATTCCACTCCAGCACATGGAATACCCTGTATGTCCTCTGCCTGTCGAATAGCTAACAACAAGGGTTCAGAACTATATCAAAGAGCAAAGGAGATAATGGACAACCCTGTCTAACTCCCCTCTGCAATTTAAAAGCATCTGAAAAATTATTATTTATGTATAAACGAGCAGTTGGGGAGCTATATAGTGCTTGAATCATTTGTATAAATCCGGATCCAATACCAAACCACTCCATAGCTTGATACATGAAATTCCATTCTACACAATCAAAAGTCTTCTCAGCATCTAGTGATACCGAAAAAGCCGGATCATTAATTTGTCTTGTTAAATAATACATCTGAAATGCCAGTCTAGTATTATTAGAAGAGTGTCTTTGAGCAACAAATCCAGTTTGATTCATTCCTATTATATGCGGAAGAGCTTTAGCCAATCTTAATGCTAAAATCTTAGCTAATAATTTACCATCTACATTTATTAAAGATATAGGCCTGTAGTTTGAAACCAATGTTGGATCTTTATTTGGCTTTGGCAAAACAATAGTTAAAGATTCTGCCATAGTGCCTGATATACAACCTTTATTCAGTTGACCCTGATATAATTTTAATAAATAAGGTAAAAGGGAAATTTGAAATTCTCTATAAAACTCTACCGTAAATCCATCTCCACCTGGAGCGGTCCCAGCTCTAAGGGATTTCAATGCCGTTTGTAATTCTTTTATTGATATAGGTTCATCTAAACTTCTTTTTATATGATCAGGAACCTTAGGACCTTCAACTGAACTCAAAAAATCCAATCCATCTTTCTCTTTATTTAAATAAGACTCAGAAGAATACAGCGACTTATAATACTTCAAAAATTGTTTTAATATACTTCCAATTTGAGAATGAGAATTCCCTAACTCATCTTTAATTATACCTATTTTCTCCTTCCTTTTTTTTTTTTTTAAATAATTTGCCAATAGTCTTCCAGCCTTATTTGCACTACCATAATACAACGTTTGCTGAGTAAAAATATCTTTCTTTACTAATCCAGAGGAAATCTCATTATATTCACATTTTTTTTAACAATATTTGAAATGTAGCTTGTTCCCATTTGTTAATCAATTTTAATTCTAAATTTTTAATTTCTTTTTCCAAACTTACAAATTGCTTCCTTAGTTGTTTCTTTTTATATGCAGAATATGATATAATTTGTCCTCTCATCGTTGCTTTGAAAGCATCCCATAAAATTTCAATCAACATTTCCTCTAAATCATTAAACAAAAAATATTCACTAATTTTGTTCTGAAATTCTGTGCAAAATTTAGAATCAGCAATCAATGTATTATCAAACCTCCATACAGGTTTGGAATTATCTTGATCTACTAAGTTAACTTCTATCCACACACCACCATGATCAGATATTACTATTGGTTCTATGTCAGCTTTTACAACTTGCTGTACCATCTGATCTGAAACAAAAATATAATCAATTCTTGAAAACGATTGATGAACATGTAAACAAAATGTAAATTCCCGATCATTAAAATGAAGAATACGCCATATATCTTTTAAATTACATGATTGTATCAAATTATCTAATCCGATTGATTTCATAATTCTACTAGGCTTTTTATCCATTATTGGATCTATAACAGCATTGAAATCCCCTGCCACCACTAAATTAGTAGTAGCCAGTGGCAAAATTAATTGTTGTAGAGATTTAAAGAATTCACTTTGATTCGAATTAGGGGCATACACATTTAGTAACGCCATTGTATTATTGCCCATGCTCATGTCAACAAGTAACCACCTTCCTTGAAGATCTGCTTTAACCATATTAAATGTTGCTGGACATTTTTTATTAATTAATATTGCTACTCCTGCTTTCTTTTTTATCGCTGGTGCATATAAACATTGCTTTATCCAATCATCTGACAGCTTCATAGACTCTATTCCAGACAAATGTGTCTCCTGCAGAAAACAAATATCTATATTTTGTTGCTTAATATATGACAATACCTTTTTCCTTTTTATTGGATGATTGAGGCCATTTACGTTCAAAGAAAAAATTTTAAAACCCATTATATAAATAAAATATAATATACAAATATATCCTTCTCAAACATATATTATAAACTTTTCCTTTTCCCTTAAACCAAAATACAAGCTTACCCTCCCTCCCCACCTTCTCTGTCCCTCCCAAATACCCATCCCCCTTCCTCCCCACCCCCATCATAAATGAAGACTTCGAAACGCACATACTGACTGTGTAAAAGAAAAACTCCCCACAGGCAACATCATACTTAATCTACCCGCTACACTATAACTTCTTATTAGCAATGAAAAGACAAAAAAAAAAAATATATATATATATATATATTTTTTTTTTTCCTTCTTTATTCCTTTAATTATTTTTTTCCCCCTTTTTTATATTTATTTATTTATTTTTTAATTTCTTCCTCTTCTCCTTTTCCTCCTGTCTTTTTTTTTTCCATCTAACCCTTAGTATCTCATATAACATACAAGAAATAAAAACTTCAATCTTTTATATGTATTTCCCAAACCTTCCCCTTTACTCTATAAAAAATCTATTAATAACTTATACATAAATTTCAAAGGCATTTTTATATCCTTTATTATATTTTTTTCCCTTTATTTTTTCTTTTCTTTTTTTTTTCCTTTTCTCTTCTCCCTTTTTTTTCTCTTTCCCTTTTTTTTCCCTTTTACTTCTTTCAAATACTATAATCCTAACTCCTATTCCCCTCCTCACTTATATAAATAACCCTTTACATTTACCCTTCAACCCCTTTCAAAAATTAGAATAATCATTTAACACATTAGTCATTTCCATTTTTCCAAGAATTAGACAGCATTTATATATCATCATTCATATTTCTCATTTGAAGACATCAAACCTATGATCTTCTCTCTTCTATATGGATCAGCAGTCCAGATTATTCCAATTCAGATGTTCTTCATTAAACTGTCTTTACCAATCTACATCCAGCAGTTCACTCAGCAACTTTCTCAATTCCATTGACCACAAAGCTCAGTCCAGAATGTTTTCAATCTCCACAGGTAAATTTCCTCTAGCTCAGTCCATTATACTGACAATCCTCATGGTTGAATTTCCTCAAACTCAGTCCAAAATGCTGCCAATCCCCACAATTGAATTGCTGCGAACTCAGTCCAGAATGCTGCCAATCTCTTCAATTAAATTATCACCATCTCCAACTATAACACTGCCAATCCCCACAGCTGCATTGCCTCAATCTCAGTCCAAAATGCTGCCATTCTCCACCTTTAAATTGTCACGAGCTCAGTCCAGAATGCTGCCAATCTCTTCAATTAAATTACCTCCATCTCAGACCATAACGCTGCCAATCTCCATAGTTGCATTACCTCAATCTCATTCCAGAATGCTTCCCATCTTCACAGTTGGATTACCATAATCACAGTCCAGAATAATGCCATTCTCCTTAATTAAATTACTTCCATCTCAAACCATAACGCTGCCAATCCCCATAGTTAAATTGCTTCATGCTCAGTCCAGAATGCTGCCAATCTTCACAATCAAATTGCCTCGAGCTCAGTCCAGAATGCTGCCATTCTCCACAGTTAAGTTTCCTCAAGCTCAGTCCAGAATGTTAATTTTCATGATCATATCAGTACTATTATTAAAACTACCTTTTATAGACTACGTAAGATTCGAGCAATTTCAAAATTTCTATGCCCCAAATCTTTAAATATTCTTATTCACTCGTTAGTAATTGTGAAATTGGACTACTGCAATGCACTCTTTAAAGGGATAGCATTAAATGAGATCAAACGTCTCCAAATTATTCAAAACGTCTCTATTAAACTTATAACTAACTCTAGAAAGTTTGATCATGTTACTCCTCTTTTAATAAAAGCACATTGGCTTCCAGTCACTCATCGAATAACTTATAAACTCTGTCTACTCACCTTCAAGGCTTTACTCAATAAAACTCCAGCTTTTATCTATAAATTATTAATCCCATACAATCCGACTAGAACATTAAGGTCCAATGAGCAAAATTTACTAACCATTCCTTCACTCAAGATCATTAATACAAGACGGCAATTCATTTTTTCAGTAACTGCTCCACAGATTTGGAACGTCCTCCCAATCTATCTATGAAATGAGCATGATCTGGGAAAATTTAAAAGTAATCTAAAAACATTTCTTTTTAAAGATGCATTTGGCATTTGATTTATTAATTTTTAAACTGTTGTTTTAAATCTTAAATTTTACTGTTACATACCTTCCCAATGTTTTTTTCCTTTGTTTGTTCTACTTTTCTATCATGAATTGTATTTCACTTCCCCTTTTTACCTTTTGTTACGAATATGTTGAACTATTTCTAATATTATGTTATTATTCAAGTTTGATTTGTATTATATGTTTAATCTTTTTTAAAGTTTGTATTGTATTGTTTCCCTCTGAATGTATTTTAAATTGTACATCGCTTTGAATTATGATTAAGCGATTAATCAAAAAATCATTAAACTTGAAACTTGAAACCAATCCCCATATTTAAATTGCCTCGAGCTCAGTCCAGAATGCTGCCATTCTCCACAGTTAAGTTTCCTCAAGCTCAGTCCAGAATGTTACCACTCCCCATATTTAAATTGCCTCGAGCTCAATTCAGAATGTTGCCAATCCCCACAGTTAACTGTCTCAAGTAATGGAAAATGACAGTTTTATATTCAAAAACAATACCCCGCTATGAATAAAGTCAAATAAACATAACCTATGCATCACACTATTAAAACATTAACAGACTTCTCATTAATATCTTCATTTTCATTTTAGGTATTCATCGGGCTTTCACATTTATCTATATATTCTTTTAACTTCCCTGCTTCTTCAAAACTGAAAGTTTTGTTGTTATGAGTCACCCGCATTATAGCCGGGTATACTAATCCAAACCTGGCACCCATTGCTCTAAATTGTGGGCGTAATTCTAATAGCTGTTTTCTTTTATATGCAGTTTCCTTGGCAAAATCCGGGACTATAAATATCTTTGCATCCTGACATTTCATATTTTTATGTTCCTTTGCTAATTTCAGGATCTCTTCTACTTGCTGATATCTAAGTAGCTTACATATTAAAAGTCGCGGTCCCTTTTGGCTGCTTAATCTCTTTGCTGGAATTCTGTGCGCCCTTTCTATCTCCAACGGAAACTTACTTTGAATTGGTAGAATCTTAGGTAGGAAATTTAACAGAAAAGTAATAGGATCACCCTTCTCAATCTCCTCTGGTAATCCAAGTACCCTCAAATTGTTCCTTCTTGCACGATTGGACAAATCCACAAAATCCCTTCTTAATGCTTCAATTTCTTTATAATCTTTTTTACACAGTACTTTTTCCTCCTCACATTTTTCCACCCGTTTTTCTAAACATTCCATTTTCAAATCCACTGCATTTAACCTTTGAGTTAAACTCACTATCTCTCCTTTCACCTCCTTTATGTCTTTTGAATTTTCCAAAACGATATCTTTTATCGTTTGTATTTCTCTCATAAGATCTCTGTTATCAATTTCATCTGCTGGCATGGGCACCATCTGCGGGGAAGTGGAGTCAATTTTTGATCTTTTAACAGACCCCAATCCAGCTCCAGCCACAGAAGATTTACTTTGTCTGCCCGACGCCATTCTTATACTTCTTTTCTCTCACTAATTTTGTCTTTCCTTTAAACTTTTACCGCTATTTTTTAAAATCAAGCTGCCTGTCACCACGGAGCTGTTTCCTCACACAGCCATCTTCGTTCGCCTCGAAGCCACACCCCCGGGGCAAATTCTATAAATGATGCCTAAAAGTTGGGCGTCATTTAGACGTGTAGCAGCACAACGCTCAGCGCGATTCTATTATGCATAGACACACAATAGAGAATCTCACTCAGCGGCGCTCAGTGAATTAAGCAAGTCTATATTGTTAGGCGTCCTTTACAGAATCAAGTGTTCTTATGTGTGTGCTTTGTAGAATCGCTATTTAGGTGTGCTTAACAGAATCGCTGTTTAGGCGAAGAGGGTGGGGGAGGGGCACAGGGCGCCCCTACTCTGCCCTCTTCTCCGCCTCTCCTCACCTACCACACTCTCCTCCCCCCAACCCCTCCTGCTGCACGCACGCCGCATCCCTTCCCCCGTACCACTGTAATGTTCTTGGCATTAGCAGCAACCCCCGAGCTACTGTCACACCAGTGTCGGCTCTTCCACTGCCGTCACTTTCTAGGCGCCGGTTCAGGACATGACATAGGAATAGCCTGGAGTAAGCATGCACATAAGAACACTTGATTCTGTGAAAGACCCCTAGGGACCATTAGGTAATCCTCAACATTCTTATTCAGATTTTAAGGGGCTTCTACTATCACCCTATCAGTATCTAGTACCACTGTCACAGTAGGAGGGCAGCATATCTTACACTCAAAATTTATGGGAACTGTTGTCCTGTGACAGAGGTGAAAACATGAGTAAGGTTGTTATGTCACACTGCTATATGAAGAATATCAGCTGTTGGCTCAACTTTAATATGCTTTCTCTGAATGAAGGATCAAATTAGAATAAATTGCACCAAAAAAGGACACAACCATTAAACTACTTGGCATAATTCTAGACCATAATTCAAGTCAACAAAATCAAGGCCTTTATTAAGGAAAATAAAAGGTATGAGATGTTGAGTCCATATAGCTGATGGGTTTGTAAAGGTAGCTGGTGGTAAAAAACAAGTCATTCCAGACATGTCTGAAAAGATTGTGAGTGGAGTGTGTAATCAAGTGAAGAAGATGGCGGCTTGTACTATGATGGTAATGGAAACAAGAATTCTGAACTTACCACTGGGAGTGATGGTGATGAACTCTTTAGTGAAACCAGTGGAGAGTGAAGTGCTAGTCCAAGTAATTAACACAAACTATAGGGGTCACGTGATGATGCGCTGCTAAGCGGTGGCTCTTTGCCTGAGCTCCGACCTTCTCCTGGTCTAAATCACCCTTTTTTGCAAGTTAAAATTTCTTTCCCTGCACACAAACTAGAGTTTTTGGTGCCAACTACCTGCAGGCATCGGAGGGTGTGTAGCTTGGAGTGTGCTGCGGTGACCTGGAAGTGTTATGCTCGCTAAGGTTCTGCGGCCATCCCAATACAAGCAGACCACGCTTTCCCTCTAAATGGCGTCGGAAGGGACTTTGGCGCGAACAACAGTGGCTCTGCAAGAAGAAATGCTGCGGGAGCTCTTGAGGCACCTCTTGGCCCTCATCAACAACAAGACCAAATTCCAGGTATCCGTTGATGACATTAAAGATAGTGTGGTGCGGCACAGGTCCCAGCTTACCTAGCTGGAAAATAGGGTATCGGCACAAGAAGACCACGGTACTCATGACATTGAACGCATCCAAGCCCTGGAGACTCACTGTACTACCCTCCATGCCCACTTGGAAGACCAGGACAACCGTGGGCATCAAAATAATCTGCGGATCCTGGGATTACCGAAGAGTGTCCGCGACACGGACTTGTGGAAGCTTGTAGAGCAGTGGCTACCGGAGCAGGTGGACCTAGATCTGGCGAGGATGCGGGCGGTGGTGAAACGGGTCCACCAAATTGGTACCCTCCACCAAGGTGAAACAAAACCGTGCCCTGTGATCGCCCGCTTTCTGAATGCGGCAATTAAAGATCAAATTCATGCCCTGTACCAGAAGGCTGGCTCATTGGAGTACGAGGGCAAGAAACTTCTCCTCTTCAATGACTACTCGTCAGCGGTGGCAGCCAGCAGACGTGCCCTGGCCCCTTACTGTGCTGAGTTGTGGAACCGAGGCATGAGCTTCACCGTGCTGTTCCCGGCGCGGGTCCGCATTCAGGAGGCCTCTGGACCCCACTTCTGTGACAACTTGGCAGCATTGAAGACCTATACGGAGGGTCTGAAGGGAGCAGCAGATCCTTGATCCTTCACTCGGGGACTGCAGTGGGGGCTGCTGTTATTTTCCTCCTTGGAGCTGGGGACTGTCATCTTCTACCCTGGGCGGCACTGGGTCCCAGGTGAACTGGGGCTGTGCCTCTACCATCAACCTGCTTTATCTCTTCGGACCCTACCTGGGGCCTTGCCTGCTGGTGATATGTCGGCTGAGATGGACTGTGTCTTGGCTGCCCTGCTGCCTGGCGGGACATGTTTCCTGATTGTTGGGCTGGTCTCTGGGCCTTGTTCCTACCTGCAGAGCTGGGATAGACTTAGGGGGGCTCGCTTGGACCTTCTCTAGCCTTTCCGGCTTTATGTGCTGGGATGCCCCCAATGTGGTTTGCACCTGCTGGGATGGCAGTGGCTCCGTTGGCTGCTGTTGCACATTTGCATTGCCCAGAAACTTTTGGGGGTTACTATTTTGTTTCTTGAACTTATTCTTTCCTCCACATGTGCAGTCTCCATGCCTGTTTATATTTTGCTGGGTCTATTTTATGTGGGCTATGTTTGTTGTTCTGTATTGCTGGTTCTTATGTGGGTCATCCTACTGGGGAACACATTTGATGTGCATTTCTCTGTTTCTTCTTTGCACCTCTCATGGTTATGGCTGACCTGGCTTATGCTACTTTAAATGTGGCTGGCCTTCATTCCCCCATCAAATGGAAAAAGGTGCTGTCCTTTCTAAAGTGTGAGAGGCTGTCCGTAGCCTTTCTGCAAGAAACACACCTTACTGTAGGCGAGCATCAGAAATTGGTGAGGGATTGGGTGGGGGAGGCTGTATATTCCTCCTATAACTCGAAACAGCGAAGGGTCACCATTATCATCAATAGGGCAGTGGTGGCAGTCAAGTATAAGATTATTACAGACCCTCAGGGCTGCTTTGTCCTCTGGGCGGGTACACTCCAGGATCGACCAGTGGTTTTGTGCAATATATATGCCCCGAACGTATACTCTCATTCTTTCTTCTCGGCGCTTCTTGCTCATCTGTTGGCCCTGACCAATTATGAACTCATAGTCGTGGGAGATTTTAATATCACTAGTGACCCCTCTGTGGACTGTAAGCCTCCCCATCTGGTGCAGAAAGATAATGAGCGGCTTGGGGTGAATTTTCTGATGGGTGAATTGGGTCTGGTGGATGGGTGGCATGCTTACCATCCGGGCGAGGTTGATTTTACTTTTTACTCTGGGGTACACCATAATCATTCTCGCCTGGATTATATTCTATTGCCATCCCAGTCTATTGGCCGAGTGGTGCGCATGCGTATTCTTGATATCCCCTTCAGTGATCATGCTGCTGTCACCCTTACATTGCGGTGGCAGGGGTCCTCACAGGATCGTATCTGGTGGCTCAATCCTACCCTTTACTTGGATACAAATTTCCACACATACCTTATTGAGGAATGGACCCAATATTGTCAGACTAATGGGGGCGGGGAAGTCTCTGACACCATTTTCTGGGAGGCCGCCAAGGCTTATCTGTGGGGCAGAATTATCGCTTATACAGTCCGGACCCAGAAGCGGAGGCATGCAGAGTTGGTGTCTCTCTCCCAGCAATTTCATCTTAGTAAGGAGACCCTTCTCAGACAGACATCTGCAGAGTCCCATGCAGCGTACTTAGGCGTTCGCAAACAGTTAGATGCCCTGCTGACCGAGAGGGCCATGACCCACATAGATGTTTATAAGTTTCAGTTGTATTGGTGGGGTAACAAGGCGGGTAAGTTATTAACCAATCTCGCGCTGCCTTTTCGGAAGGCTACCCAGATTATGCGCATTAAGGGGCCTCAGATTACCCTCCATACTGAGGAGAAGGAGGGCCAAAATCAATTTGTCCATTTTTACAAGGATTTGTATGGCCCAGGCCCGTATGATCTTGCAGCCCAAGACACTTTCTTTCGACACCTTGACTTCCCCCAAGTGTTGGCCACCCAACTATAATTGCTGAATGCCCCCATCTCCAGTACAGAGGTCTGTGCTGCAGTGGGTAGGTTGAAATTGGCAAAGGTACCTGGTCCCAAAATTCTGAAACCCCAGATAGGGCCAGCTTTGGCAGCTATGTACGCCGATATGCAACGTATTGATCGTATTCTCCCTGAACAGTATCATGCACACGTAGTGGTTCTCCCATTCCATATCTTTATTGAACCAGGACATGAAGATCCTCACAGTGATCCTGGCAGGCAGGTTGGCCCAGGTGGTTCCTTTCCTGGTACATACTAATTAGGTGGGGTTCATGCCCAGATGGTTTGCCTCTTCCAACATCTTACGGGCTCTGGTAGCACTTAGGGAGGGTAGGCACAGAACAATGCCTTGTCAAATGCCGAGAAGGCATTTGACAAGGTGACTTGGCCATATCTTTTTTGAGTGGTGCAACAATTCGGGATTATACGTCCGTTTCATCAGTGGATAGTTAATCTTTATACGGCTCCGACAGAGAGTGGTAGAGAACTGGAATGCTCTTCCGGAATCTGTTATTGGGGAAAACACCCTCCAGGGATTCAAGACAAGGTTGGACAAGTTCCTGCTGAACCGGAACGAACGCAGATAGGGCTGGTCACGGTTGGGGCACTGGTTTTTGACCTGGGGGCCACCGCGTGCGGACTGCTGGGCGCGATGGACCACTGGTCTGACCCAGCAGCGGCAATTCTTATTTTCTTATGTGCTCAATTGCTTATAAACAAATGTCGCACTGACTCGTTAGGGGTCCCTTGTCTCCCCTCTTATTTATTCTGTCCCTGGAGCCTCTGGCTCAAAAAATTCCGACATTGTCCGGATATCACAGGCATTAGGGTGGGCACCGAGGACTCCCTAAAATCACGCTGTTCGCGGATGATATGCTGTTATTGGTGAGTAATGCCTGGGAGTCCATTCCGCATCTCACTACTCTTATTGGGACTTTTGGTGCTTTTTCGGGTCTTTGCATCAACTTTGGCAAATCTGAGGCCATGCCTTCCTCCTCCCCGTGTATCTCATGCAGTAATCCGGATTTCCCATTCCGATGGGCAGGTGGTGAGCTCAAGTATCTGGGGATTTTTCTCAGCGCGGACTGGTCCAGTGTCTGTAGATGTAACATATCCAACAAGTTGAATACTTTGCAGGACTACTGCTCTCGATAGGGGGACCTACCTCTCTCTTTGACTGGCAGAATTGCCCTTGTGAAAATGGTACAACTTCCCAAACTTTTATATCCTTTACAGATGATTCCCCTATGGATTAAAGCCATGGATGTACGTTCTTATTGATCTTGTATTGGTTCATTTATTTGGCATAATAGGAGAGCGTGTATCAGTTTTTGGAAGCTTATGCAGAGTCAGGATAGGGGGGATTGGCCTTACCGGATCTCCGCCTATACAATGTGGCCGCACTTCTGAAATAGGTCCATGAGATGTCTACGTCCGCATCTCGTTTTACTCCTGTGGGCCTGTTTGACTCTTGGACGGTCCCTTATGCTGCGCTGGCATGTTCAATTTGTCCACAATGGTGGCGTCCACGTGCAGGACTGTGTTTGGTTTGGCTTAACCCATTACGAAGGGCCTTACACTGGTGGCGGCATCAAATTGGCAAAAGGCAGGGTAATTGGACTTTTTAGCTGATTAGTCATAGCCCTGACATTTCTCCGGGGGTGGGGGCTGCTGGAGGGGTGGGGGCCCGGTTTGGCACCCATTTCTGCTTGGGGCATGTATATCTCGCGGGTTCCACGCCCTTTGCTTTCCCTTCCTATGATACCCTCCGCAGCATCTGGGATCTGCCTCGTATGCCCTTTTTTGCCTACTTACAATTGAGATACTACTATATGGACAAACTCTGTAAGAGTCCGGGGGCAGTTGTTTTTTGAAGGTCAATCAGATTTTTCTTTCCCTTCCCCCGGCTTTCAATTCTCTGTCTTTCTGGAATGAGACTTCACAGGAGGAGCGAGAGGATACCCAGTTGAGTATTTTAGCTTCTAAATGGTCTCTGGAAATGGGGGAGCTGGTAGCCCCTGAGGTGCTTAAAACTTGCTTCTCCAACATATCCTGAGGAGCATGCAATGCTCAGCTACAAGAACTCCAATTTAAACTGCTTCATTGTACTTATTTCACTAGGCCGCAGGGAGTCAGATCCGGCCTCTGGGATTCTGCGGACTGTATGAAGTGTAAATGCGTGACCGGGACTTTGTTGCATATGATCATTGAATGCCCAGTTTTGGGAGTCTATTGGAATGGGGTGCTGAATTTCCTCACTACGATCCTGGAGGTGCCTTTTCAGTGGTCTTACATGATTTTAGTGCTGGGCCATGATGAGGAGCTTGACTGCTGGCACTTTGTATACCTTGCTATCCTTGTGGCTAAGCGGGGTGTGCTGCGTATGTGGATGGACAAGGAACCCCCGGAGTTGGTGGGGTGGAAGCGCTTCCTCTGGGAATTGGCTTACTGGGAGCTGTGCAATATTGGTTGGAGGGGTTTAGGGGGACAACGTCTATTATATCGCTCTCTTTGGGAATCTGTTCTCGCTGGGACTGATCCTGCGTGATGGTAGGTCTTTTCTTTTGTTTTTGTTGTTTTGTTTCCTTCCCCAGCTGCTGTAGGGGGTAGGAAGGGGGGTAGGGGGGCTTTTGTTTTGTTGTTTTGACTATGGGAGGCGGGGAGGTTTATAATAAATGTAGGAGCAAGCCAACGGTTGGGGAGCATTTATGCCTCTTTTTCTTTTTCTTTTAGTAGTGCTCTTCGAGCGTGGGGGCCTGTTTCTTGAGGGGGGCGTTTCATGGCTTATTATGCCTCGCGGGAAGGCTCATGCCCACCCCACTTGCCTGTTCTTTTTTTGGGTGCCTTTATTTCCCTGCTTTGTTGGGCACTGACTTATGTTGTATATCTCCCTATGCATACTTTCTGACACTGTGTATATGCCTCTGACTTGTTTGTTTGCTTTCTTAAAAAAAAAGTTTCAAACCGAAACACAAACTATAAAGAAATAGTTCTACCTGCTCATATGCAAGTGGCAGAATTATACAAACCTCATGAGATTGTATGTCCAGAGTTGAAGCTAGGAGTTGAACAGCACAGAGTTTGTCAACTATGAGTCAAACAAGAAATTCTACCTATGAAGGTCAATTGGGATCTACTAACTGAAGAACAAAGCCAGAAGTTACGCCAAGTGTTATTTAAACATGAAAGAGTTTTCTCAAAAGATAACAGTGACATTGGTTATACTGATATAGTAAAGCATGGTATTAATATGGGTGGGGCAATTCCATTTAGATTGCCTTATAGGCAAGTTTCACCACATATTTTCACTGTGTTCAAAAGAAACATATTTTTGAATTAGTTAACAAAGGAATATTAAAGAAAACTAATAGTCCTTGGTTATCACCTGCCATTGTCTTGAGGAAAAAAGATGGATCTCTGAGATTTTATATAGATTATCGAAAGCTAAATTCCATTGCTGTCAAAGATGCATATCCATTGCCCCATATAGATGAAGTGCTAGATACACTTGGACAGTGGCGTACCTAGGGTATGTGGCACCCGGGGCCCATCATTTTTTGACACCCCCCCCATGTAAAAAAATATTTTTTGTAATGACCATGAAAGAGAATAAATGGTCAGAATAGAAACAGGCACTGAAGATTTTCTTTTATTGAATGAACCTCATATATGTAACCATTAATCCAAACATAACATAAATTATGTCTGAATTGTCATGACATCAGAAGTACATATGGAGTAGTTGCAGGTGATGCTTGGGACAGTTCTGATTGTGTTAGTTCGGTTTTATGTGTTTTTTGAATAGAAGGGTTTTTATTTCTTTTTGAAGGTTTTGCAGTCTGTGGTCGATGTCAATTGGTTGTAGAGTTGGGGGTCGAGTGTTGCAGCTCGAATGGCTAGGAGGTTGTCGAACAGTTTTTTTCTTTTGACGTTTTTGGTTGGAGGGTGTGTGAATGGTGCGTGAGTTCTCCTATGTCTGTTTGAAGTGGATTGAATTATTTAGCTGAAGAAATTAGTTACCCCCTCATCCCACACAAACAAAGCAAAAAACTGCAGACCTTGTACACGATGCAGGCAGGCTTTATTATGACAAGTAAATTTTAGGTTAAAAACCTTTTACCAGGTGAGGGACCCAACACGGTCCGTGTTTCGGACTAACCTTCGTCAGGGGTCCTAATAGGTACAAATACAATATTTAAAACAAACATATTTAAAAATACAGTATATTTAAAAAAAAAATTTTTTAAAAACAATATATTAATTACAATAATGGTCCAATTTATTCAATTAAAAAAATAGATTATATTAAAAAATAGAAAGAAAAGAAAAAAGGAAAAATATTCCATTAAAAGAATAAATGATATGATGGATAATTTAGTTTTTAATTAATCTATATATATCTAATGAGAAACTCATAAAATATACCGAGGAAATAAAAAAAGGAAAGTGAAGAAAGAAGAACCAATAAAAACAAATTGAATAATGTAAATATTTGATACATACCAATTTTTGATAAAGCAGAAAATTATCAAAAGAAAAAAGCCTTGGGTAAATAGCTATCAAGGGACATAAAAAAAGGCATATCAACAATAAAAATCATCATAAACATATATCTTAGTCAAAATTAAAATGAATAATATGATTTGGGATGAAATGTAACACTAGCCAAATAAAAATCATAAAACACTATAATATACAGCAATGATAACAATGGTAATTAAAAATAAGACAATTAACAACAGTTAGAAGCAATTAGAATATTAGCACTAGCCAAATAAAACACTAGCCAAATAAATGTCATAAGTCACTATGATATACAACAATGAAACAACAATGATAATTAAAAATAAGGCAATTGACACCAGTTGAGAGCAATTTGAAATAATACAACCATTAGGTAATTACTAATCGTATACTATTGAATGTGAAAGAAAGCCAATTGACAACAATTAAAAGTAATTAAAAACAGTACAACCATAGGATAGTTACTGATCATATGCTATTAAAATGAGAAGACAACCCAGATAATGAAAGGTATTTTAACCTAAAATTTACTTGTCATAATAAAGCCTGCCTGCATCGTGTACAAGGTCTGCAGTTTTTTGCTTTGTTTGTTCTGGATTGTTTTTCACTGCAGACAGTTGAACCTTGTTTTCCTCTTTGGATTTGGTTTTTTGTTTCCCCTCATCCCACACACATTAATTCTCTTCCATTTTTGTTCCCATTATAAAAAACACTGATAAGTTCCCAGAAAAAAAATACATTAAAATAAGAAGTGAAAACAAAGGCCCCTACAGATGAGAACATAACATAAGAATAGCCTAACTGGGTCAGACCAATGGTCCATCATGCCCAGTAGCCCATTCTCATGGTAGCCAATCCAGGATACTAATACCTGGTCAAAACCCAAAGAGTAGCAACATTCCATGCTACCGATCCAGGGCAAGCAGACACTTCCCCCATGTCTTAATAACAGATTATGGACTTTTCCTCCAGGAATTTGTCCAAATCTTTCTTAAAACCAGCTACACTATCTGCTTTTACCATAACTTCTGGCCACTTCATTTTTAAGTTTAGATCTTTCCTTTCAAACAGAGATCTTGCTAGATGTCAAATACAGCACAAGGTAACTTTACATGGACTTAGCTGTGCAGGAAATGTGAATCTCCTCATACACCCACCATACAGTGCAAAAATGTGCAAAGGTCTGTTTTTTTCTTTCGATCACTACATAGCCTAATGCCACACAAGCAGCGCTGTTACAAACATATTCTGTAGGTCAATGCTAAGGATAACAAAGTTTCCTTCCTTGGACCAGAAGGAGATAAACCACTGGAAGAGATCCCAAAACAACACCCAAAGACCCACTCAGTGTGTGAACCAGTTGAGTGGAGTGGACTAACTGGGGGGTGGAAATGGACCCGGATTTTGCTCAGCAGAATTTCCCAGACCACCTCTTCCTCTCAACACATTGACACGCTGCCACCATCACCACTAGGAAAACCTCACTGGGTAGGCCAGCTATGCTATAAACTTTATAAAACACATTATTATATTTTCTTATAAAGCACATATTTTAACTGAACTCTCTGACATCCTCAGCCTTTCCATTCACAAAAATAGAAGGAAGAAAAGTTCCCATTTCCTGCTGTCTCATGTCCCCGGCCTATACAATATTTTTTTTCTGCAGACCAAATCCTCGTTTCACTTGCATTATAAAGTACTGAGGATGCCATCTCTCCCCAATCCCAGGTCCTAAAGTCTAAGACAGTAGCGCAAACTAATGCTGCCAGATACAGGAAAAAAATTTTTGATTCGATTCAGCCCTATTGAATTGGTTTTTCAATTCGATTTTCCTGCCCAGTTGGGTGATTTTTTTCAAAACTCCTGGTGGGTTTTATAGCTTTTTCACCCCCTTTGGCTTCTCCTAACCACACTGGCGCTGTGGTGTAAATAAAATAAAGAAACAAAAAGGACTTTTCCTCTCTCTGTTAAATCCTAGCTCACGTTTGCAGTCCAACACCAGCTCTGGCAGGATACACATTTCAAATCTGACATATTATAATCACAAAACAGAAAATAAAATTAATTTTTCTACCTTTTGTTGTCTGGTTATATTTCAAATCTTGTTGGTCCAAGGCTCTGGTTTTCTTCTGATAACTTGCTTGCCAGGGTCTCCTTCTTTCTGCATGCTAACCATCCATCTGCCAACTCTGTCCTCCCTTTCCATTTCCCTTCCCTTCCCAGGAAGTCTGGTATCTTTCCTTTTTTTCATCTCCCTCCACAGATCCACCTTTTCTTAAATACCCTTTCATCCGGCATCTCTCCCTCCTTCCCCACCATCCCAGAGTCCACCATCTCTCCCTTTCTTTTCCTAATTACCCTCCTATCCAGTATCTCTATCCCTCCTCCACACCATCCCTTGTGTCCAATTTCTCTCCCTTTCTGTTCCTTCCCTCCCTAAATCCCATGGTCCATCATCTCTCTCCCTCTCCTCTATTTTCAGACCCATTATTTCTTCCCCCCCCAAACTTTGGCATATGCACGTCTCTTTGAACACCCCCTTCCCTCCGTGTACTTCTAAATCATGGTCCCCCCAAAGGCCTGTCCCCCCTTAAAGGTCTGCCTGTCCCCCCTTGAAGGCCTGTACCCCCCTTGAAGGCCTGTCCCATCCCCTTGTAGGCCTGTCCCCCCCTTGAAGGCCTGCCTGACTGTCCCCCCCTTGAAGGTCTGCACCCCCCGAAGGCCTGCACCCCCCTGAAGGCCTGTCCCCCACTTGAAGGCCTGTCCCACCCCCTTGTAGCTTCTCCCCCCCCCCTTGTAGGCCTGTCCCCCCTTGAAGGCCTGCCTGCCTGCCTTTCCCCCCCCTTGAAGGCCTGTCCCCCCTTGAAGGCCTGCACCCCCCCTCGAAGGCCTGCACTCCCTTGAAGGTCTGCCCCCCCCCCCCCGTAGGCCTGTCCCCCACTTGAAGGCCTGTCCCACCCCCTTGTAGGCCTGTCCCCCCCTTGAAGGCCTGCCTGCCTGCCTTTCCCCCTCTTTAAGGCCTGCACCCCCTTGAAGGCCTGCACCCCCCCCCCGAAGGCCTGCACTCCCTTGAAGGTCTGCACCCCCCCCGAAGGCCTGCCCCCCCCTTGAAGGCCTGTCCCACCCCCTTGTAGGCCTGCCCCCCCCTAGTAGGCCTGTCCCCCCTTTAAGGCCTGCCTGCCTGCCTTTCTCCCCCTTGAAGGCCTGTCTCCCCCTTGAAGGCCTGCACCCCCCCTTGAAGGCCTGTCCCACCCCCTTGTAGGCCTGTCCCCCCCTTGAAGGCCTGCCTGCCTTTCCCCCCTTGAAGGCCTGTTCCCCCCCTTGAAGGCCTGCACCCCCTTGAAGGTCTGCCCCCCCCCAAAGGCCTACACCCCCCCGAAGGCCTGCACCCCCCCTTGAAGGCCTGTCCCACCCCCATGTAGGCCTGTCCCCCCCTTGTAGGCCTGTCCCCCCCTTGAAGGCCTGCCTGCCTTTCCCCCCTTGAAGGCCTGTTCCCCCCCTTGAAGGCCTGCACCCCCCCAAAGGCCTACACCCCCGAAGGCCTGCACACCCCCTGAAGGCCTGCCTGCCCCCCTTGAAGGCCTGCACCCCTTGAAGGTCTGCACCCCCCCCGAAGGCCTGCCGCTCGCCCCCCTGGCCTCCCCGCACCACCTATGAAGCAGCCGCAGCAGGATCGCGAAGTCAGCGTCAGCAATCCCTGCGCTGCTTCCTGCGCCACGGTCCCGCCCCTCCTCTGACGTCAGAGAAGGGGCGGGATCGCGGCGCAGGAAGCAGCGCAGGGATCGCTGACGCTGACTTCGCGATCCTGCTGCGGGCTGCTTCACAGGTGGTGCAGGAAGGTCAGTGGGGCGAGCGGTCCTTCCGGGGTGGCGGGGGACTGAACGGCAAGGCCGGGAACACCCCCTTAGGGCTGGCACCCGGGGCGCACCGCCCCCCCCCCCTTGGTACGCCACTGCACTTGGAACAAAATGTTGGTTCACTTTATTAGACCTGACATCTGGGTATTTCCAAATGGGGGTGGATATAAAGAAATCAGATGTTACAAAGCCATTTGGACTGTTTGAATTGACAAGGATGCCATTTGGCCTGTTCAAAGCCCCTGCAAGTTTTAAAAAACTCATTGAAACATTTGGTTTATGAGCTAAGAACATAAGAATTGGCCTACTGGGACAGGCTGAAGGTCCATCAAGCCCAGTATACTGTTTCCAACAGTAGCCAACCCAGGACCACAAGTTCCTAGATTGATCCTTAGTAATAAAACAGATTTTATGCTGCTTATCCTAAGTATAGTAACATAGTAGATGACGGCAGATAATGACCCGAATGGTCCATCCAGTCTGCCCAACCTGATTCAACCTAAAAATTTTTTTTTTTTCCTCAGCAATTTCTGGGCAAGAATCCAAAGCTCTGCCTGGCGCTGTGCTTAGATTCCAACTATTGAAGTCTCCGTCAAATATCACTCCAGCCCATCTACACCATACCAGCCATTGACGCCCTCCTCAACCATATACAGATCACAGACACAGACCGTGCAACTCTGCCCAGTACTGGCCTTAGCTCTTCACTATTTATTTTCTAATTCTAGATCAGGGTGGGCAAACTTTTTGACCCGTGGGCCACAATGGGTTCTTAAATTTGACAGAGAGGCCGGGCGACCAGGCCGGGGGGGGCGGGGGGCACGACAGGGGGCACGGTGGAGGAGTTCTGATACTGCAGGAGGAAACAGCACTCCCACAGCTGCCAGCTGCTAAATCATCATAAATTTTCTTTTTGCGCATTGTGCCTCCCTCCTATGTCCTTAGTGCCCCAGTCCTAAGTCCTTAGTGCCCCTTCCTATGTCCTTAGTGCCCCAGTGCCTCCTTCCTATGCCCCCAGTGCCTCCTTCCTATGTCCTTAGTGCCCCAGTGCCTCCTTCCTATGGCCACGGTGCCTCCTTCCTATGTCCTTAGTGCCCCAATGCCTCCTTCCTATGCCCCCAGTGCCTCCTTTCTATATCCTTAGTGCCCCAGGGTAAAAATCATGGAAGGATTAGTTCACACCCAACTGATGGATTATCTTGACCAGTTCTCTCTTCTACATGAAACCCAATCAGGTTTCAGACCCTCATTTAGCACTGAGACAGTAATTGCAGCCATATTAGATAACTTACGCTCCTTGTTTAGTAGAGGCCTCAATGCCCTGATTATGCAATTCGATATGAGTTCCGCCTTTGACTTAGTAGACCATGAGAAATTATTACAATGCTTAGATGACATTGGTATCAGAGGAGAGGTGCTAGACTGGTTCCAAGGCTTCCTTATATCCCGCACCTATCAAGTTCGTTTTGATTGCAATCTCTCGGACACCTGGAGTAACCCATCTGGCGTCCCACAGGGGTCACCAGTCCTGTGTTCCCGCTAAGCTGCGCTGGGGTGCGCTGGCGCTCAAAATATTACCTCGCAGCGCACAAGTTTCTCGTCACAGCGCACACAGTGTAGAGCACAGTTCTTCAACCGCCGGTCCGCAAACAAAATCTTGCCGGTCCGCGAAGGATTCGGTCCCCGCCGCAACGAAAGGCCGGCGTCAGCTGACTTGCAACTTCCTGTTGCAGTCGCTGTGCCGGGACTCCTGCCTTCGCCGGGACTCCTGCCTTCCACCGCGTTTGCCTCCTGCCTTGTCTCCGCACCTCCAGACCAGCAGCGGCAGCTGTGTATGCTTTTAACTTCGGCACAGAGCTGCCCCTAATCAATAGTTTAGCGCGGTTTCATAAGGCAGCCTCGGGGCCTTTGCTAGGCCGGCCCACATCGCATCATCGAAGCGGGCCGGCTATCAAAGGCCCCGAGGCTGCCTCATGAAACCGCGCTAAACTATTGATTAGGGGCAGCTCTGTGCCGAAGTTAAAAGCATACACAGCTGCCGCTGCTGGTCTGAACTCTTGGGCCGCTGAAGGAGGGCAAAAAGCAGCTGTCCTGGAGGTTTCCCTTCCTCTCGCCTTTACAGGTTCCTTTTTTCCACCTTTTTTTTTTTCCTTCAAACGGCAACGGGCCCCAGCATCGACATCAATCAAGTAAGTTCCACTGTCAATCAAGCGGTTCTGCTCGGCCAAAGCTTCCCCTGTGACATGAGCCACCCTCAGGGGAAAGAAAGTGACCCACAAAGGTGAGGGGAAGGGGGGCAGATGATGGAAGTTGGGGGGGGGGGGGAGAGAGGGAGAGAAGGGGCAGATGATGGAATGGAGGAGATGAGAGAGAGAGAGAAGGGGACAGATGATGGAAGTGAGAAGAAGGGAGAGAGAGCAGAAGGCAGATGGATGTCAGTTGAGAAGGGAGAGCAGATGCTGAATGGAAGTGGGGAAAGAACACATACTGGATGGAAGGAGGAGATAAATAAAGGGGGAAGAAAATAGTAAGATAATGGAGGGGTGAGGGAAAGGGGTGACAAGCTGTGTGTAGACACAGTGAAAAGAGGGAAACGGGACTAAATAGTAAGAAAGAATTTAATTTAGATGGAGGCAGAAAATAGAGAAGGAAGACCAGAGAAGAAAAGGGAAGAGAGAGCAGAGAATGATCAGATCTGAGTGGAGGAAATGAGAAGAGAGATATGCTAAAAACCACAGGGGGGAGGGAAGGATAGAGATGCCAGACCATGAGGGGAACAGAAGGAAGATGATGGATGCTAGACCAAATTGGGGGGTGGGGGGGGGCAGGAGGAGAGATGGCAGGGAAAGACAGACAGTGAATGGAAGGGGCAGATGCTGGACTGAAGAGACAGAGAAGGTTATCATGCTGCTGTACCGGGCCATGGTACGCCCTCACCTGGAGTACTGCGTCCAGCACTGGTACTTTAAGAAGGACACGGTACTACTCGAAAGGATCCAGAGAAGAGCAACTAAAATGGTTAAGGGGCTGGAGGAGTTGCCGTACAGCGAAAGATTAGAGAAACTGGGCCTCTTCTCCCTTGAGCAGAGGAGATTGAGAGGGGACATGATAGAAACATTCAAGGTACTGAAGGGAATAGACTTAGTAGCTAAGGCAGGGAGAACGAGAGGGCACTCTCTAAAGTTGAAAGGGGATAAATTCCATACAAACGTAAGGAAGTTCTGTGGTAGAAAGCAACATATTTATTTGGCTCATAACTTGCTGGCGCCCGATATTTTTAGCTCACAGTGAAAAAAGTTTGCTCACAACACCCGCCCGCTTAGAGGGAACACTGGTCACCACTATCCCCACTGCTTTTCAATGTTTACATGTCAACATTGGGTACACAACTATCCCAACTAGGAATAAAAGTATTCAGTTATGCAGACGACGTTACGATTATCATCCCATTCGCCTCCTCTCTCACAGAAGTCACTCCCATGGCAACAGAAGCACTAAACTCGATAGAACAATGGATGACTGAATTTAGACTGAAGCTCAATTCAGAAAAAACAAAATTCTTCATAGCTTCACCACACCCACTAGATACTACAACTCCACTATGCATCAATGATCTTTGTTACCCCATTCAACCCACTCTGAAGGTTCTGGGTGTAACGCTGGACCAGGCCCTGACCATGAAAGACCAGGAAGACTCTTTGGTCAAAAAAGTCTTCTCTACTCTCTGGAAGCTTCGGTCCATTAGAGTGTATTTTGACGCACCATCATTCACAATCCTGGTACAATCCCTCATACTAAGCCAACTGGACTACTGCAACATTGCTTATCTGGCAATTTCCCAGAAGAATATGCGGCGATTGCAACTTGTGCAGAATGCAGCAGTCAGGCTGATCTTCGGGTTGAAGAAGTTTGATCACATAACTCCCTCCCAATGGAGGCATGAGTGAGGCTCAAGTTCGGTTGCTTTTGCTTCAAAGTCTATTCGGTCTAGCCCCCAAATACATAACCAACCTAGTCTCCTTTTCAACCAAAAGACATAAAAGAAGCTTCAACCTGCACTTCGTTTCCCCCCCAGTTAGAGGATGCAAATTCAAAATTCATCACCAATACCTTCTCTCTTATCAAGCAGCATTATGGGGCAACGATCTGAAACAACTACTTACGCTTGCCAATACATATAGGGATTTTAGGAGACAAATGAAAACATACTTGTTCTTAAAATACATAGGTAACTGATTTGCAGAATATCTCTCTCAATAACAGACCTCCAGATTTGCTAAACAATAGACACTAACTATGTCAATTCTATTTAATTTGTAACATTCTCTATAATCATTGTAAACCGCATAGAACTTCACGGTCCTGCGGTATATAAACCGTTATTATTATTATTATTATTCCTATGCCCCTGGTGCCTCCTTCCTATGTCCTTAGTGCCCCTTCCTATGTCCTTAGTGCCCCAGTGCCTCCTTCCTATGTCCATGCCCCTTCCTATGTTCTTAGTGCCCCCAGTGCCTCCTTCCTAAGTCATTAGAGCCTCTTCTATGTCCTTAGTACCCCAGTGCCCCTTCCTATGCCCCCAGTGCTAACAAAATAACAGGCTCCAATCAGCAGGAGCACACCAGCACTTTACGAGAGCGATGGAGGACCCAGGATCCCAGAGGTACTTTCCGGTATACTGAACAGAGTGCAATATGTACGACTACCTCCCCTTGGGAAGGCGGGAGTACATATGCAGGAACTGGAAAGCCTGAGGATGGAGGTCGGCAGATTGAGGGTCAGGGTCCAGGAACTGGAGGGACAGGAGGGACTGCCCACCACAGAGGAGACGAGCTGGTCAACCCAGAACACAGACGGAGCAGGCCCCATTGTGGACCAGGTGAGGGACCTCGAGAGATTCATCGAGGAGGCCTATAGGAAGGTGGAGGAACGGGACCAGCAGCTGCACAGACGGATGTCGGTAGACGAGACCCAGGATCCACAAGGCGACACCGGGGAAGGACCTAGCGGAGGAACCACGCAAGAGGAGGAGACCGCGACTCACCGGGACCCCGAGGGAGAGACACCGCACTACACCAAGGACACGGACCTGAGGCAGAGGAGGTTGCTGAGGAAAGGGAAGTCTGCTATTGTAGTGGGAGACTCGATCTTGAGAGAGGTAGACAGTCACGTAGCTGGAGGAAGGGAGGACCGGCTAGTGACTCGTCTCCCAGGGGCCAAGACACGAGACATCACTGATAGGATCGAGAGGATTCTGGACGGAGCAGAGACAGAGGAGACTGCGGTAATAATCCACGTCGGAACGAATGATGTGAGCCGGAGGAACTTCAGCATGGCCACACTGACTGACCAGTTCAGGGTCCTGGGACAAAAGCTGAAGCGGAGCACACGGAGGATAGCATTCTCGGAGATCCTGCCTGTACCGAGAGCAGATGCAAAGAGGCAGGCAGACCTCCAGGCTGTGAATGCATGGTTGAGGAGATGGTGCCAGGAGGAGGGCTTCCACTTTGTGAGGAACTGGATGTCTTTCTGGGGAAAGAGCAAGCTCTACCGGCGGGACGGCCTACACCTGAGCACAGCGGGAACTAGACTACTGGCAGCCAATGTGAGGAAGGAGATCGAGAGGGCTTTAAACTGAGGAGAGGGGGAAAGCCGACAGCTGATCTGATGTTGACGCTTCGGACAACAGTATCCAGAACAGATGCTGAACGGGCTGACTGCAGGGAGGAAGCAGAGGGACCGGAGGATCTTATGATCAGACAGCGTGGGAAATATCAGGTAAAGGGAGCTTGCTGGGAGAAGACTAAGGGGCATGGAGACACAGGGGGACTGGGTGACACGAGGGCGAAAGCTGAGGGCAATATAGAGGTACCACAAGGTGAGGAGGATCAAACAGAGGCTCAAGGGATGATAGCCCAGGAGGGGGCCGGTAGGGCTAGAAAACCCAGAGGAAAAGCGGGGAAGTGGGGTGGCGGGAATGTGGGGAAGCTGAAAGCTAAGAGGGTAAAGGCTGAGGGCAAAGCAGAAGTACAGGGAACGGGAGAACTGCCCGAAATCCAAGGGCAGGCGGCCCAGGTAAATGCAGAGGTGGAGGAAAAACGACGGGACCTAAGGGACCTGCGGTGCTTATACGCAAATGCAAGAAGCCTCATGGCCAAGATGGGTGAACTAGAAGTCGTGGCCAAGGGGGAGGACCTAGATATAATTGGAATTGCAGAAACCTGGTGGACAGAGGAAAATCAATGGGATGTGGCGCTGCCGGGGTACAAGCTCTACAGGAGGGACAGGACCCACAAGAAGGGGGGAGGCATAGCACTATATATAAAGGACTTTATCCACTCGGTCGGGATGGATATGGCAACGAAGGCAGAGGGCTGGAATCGCTATGGATCAAATTGCCGGGAAACAAGGGTGCAGGCATAAAACTGGGGCTGTACTATCGCCTACCTGGTACGCCAGAAGGAGTCGGACACGACTTGGAAGCGGAACTGAGACAGGAATGCAGGACTGGAAGTGTAACAGTGATGGGGGACTTCAACTACCCGGGAATAGACTGGAATACGGGTCACTCCAACTGCACTAGGGAAACAGGATTTGTAGAAGCTGTGAGGGACTGCTTCATGGAGCAACTAGTCAAAGAACCGACGCGAGGGGGTGCTACTCTTGACCTCATCCTAAACAGATTAGGGGGGCCTGCAAGAGGGGTAGAAGTGGGAGGACCACTAGGCAACAGTGATCACAATGCGATCAGATTCACATTAGAAAGGGGAACACCCATAGTAAGGAGGACCGCAACAACTGCGCTCAACTTCAAGAAAGGGAACTATGTTGCTATGAGGGAAATGGTGGGGAGGAAGCTCAGAAACATCTTTAGGATGGAGACTGTGGGAAGTGCCTGGACCCTATTCAGGGACACCCTGCAGGAAGCACAAAGAATGTACGTCCCCAGTTTCAGGAAAGACTGCAAGAACAAGCGATCAAAGGACCCGGTTTGGATGTCAACTGAAGTAAAGAGGGCAATAAATGACAAAAAAGTATCCTTCTGGAGATGGAAAAAGGACCCAACGGAGGAAAATCACCAGGCGCACAGGAAATGCCAAAAGGAATGCCACTGAGAGGTTAGAAAAGCGAAAGGGGAATACGAGAGGGGCTGGCCAGGGAGGCGAAAAACTTCAAGGCATTCTTCAGTTACGTAAAGGGGAAGCGACCAGCGAGAGAGGAGGTGGGGCCGTTGGACGATGGGGAGAGGAAGGGAGTGATTAAGGAGGATAAAGAGGTAGCTGAGAGGTTGAACACGTTCTTCTCGTCGGTTATCACGAGCGAAGACACATCTAATATACTGGACTCAGAGGAGCTCATGAGTGGGGAACAGGCCGAAAAATTGGAGCACATAGAGGTAAGTAAGGAGGATGTCCTCAAACAGATAGACAGGTTAAAATGCGGTAAATCACCGGGCCCAGACGGGATCCACCCAAGGGTTCTGAAGGAACTAAGACAAGAAATAGCGGGCACAATCCAGCATGTTTGCAACCTATCCTTGAAAACTGGTGAGGTACCAGAGGACTGGAAATTGGTGAATGTCACACCTATCTTCAAGAAGGGATCGAGAGGTGACCCCGGGAACTACAGGCCGGTGAGCCTGACTTCAATTATAGGGAAGATGGTGGAAGCTGTGATCAAGGACGGCATTTGCGAGCACATCGAGAGGAATGGCCTACTGAGAACAAGCCAGCATGGATTCTGTAAGGGAAGGTCGTGCCTAACAAACCTTCTGTACTTCTTTGAGGGAATAAGCAGTCGGGTGGACAATGGGGAACCTATAGACATCATTTACCTCGATTTTCAAAAGGCTTTCGACAAGGTGCCACATGAAAGGCTGCTTAGGAAGCTGTGGAACCACGGGGTGGGAGGGGATGTGCACAGATGGATCAAGCACTGGTTGTCGGGTAGACTGCAGAGGGTCGGAGTGAAGGGCCAATATTCTGACTGGCGGGGAGTCACAAGCGGTGTGCCACAGGGATCGGTGCTGGGGCCGTTACTCTTCAACATATTTATCAATGACCTGGAAAAGGAGGCAAAGTGCGAGGTTATAAAATTTACAGACGATACCAAACTGTGCGGCAGAGTTAGGTCCAGGAAGGAGTGTGAGGACCTGCAAAGGGACCTGGACAAGCTGGAAGACTGGGCAAACAAATGGCAAATGCGCTTTAACGTGGAAAAATGCAAGGTCATGCATATAGGGAAAATGAACCCGTTGTTCAACTACAAATTGGGGGGGGGCATTGTTGGGATACAGCAGACTTGAGAGAGACTTGGGTGTGCTGGTGGATGCATCACTGAAGCCATCTGCACAGTGCGCAGCAGCCTCCAAAAAAGCCAACAGGATGCTGGGCATCATAAAGAGGGGCATAACAACCAGGACGTGGGAAGTCATCATGCCATTGTATCGAGCGATGGTGCGTCCACATCTGGAATACTGCGTTCAGTATTGGTCGCCGCACCTCAAGAAGGACATGGCGGTACTTGAGAGAGTCCAAAGGAGAGCAACGAAACTGGTAAAAGGGCTGGAACACTGCCCATACGCCGAGAGGTTGGATAGGCTGGGGCTCTTCTCTCTGGAAAAAAGGAGGCTCAGGGGAGATATGATAGAGACCTTCAAGATCATGAGGGGCATAGAGAGGGTGGATAGGAACAGATTCTTCAGACTGAAGGGGACAACAAGTATGAGGGGGCATTCGGAGAAACTGAAGGGAGATAGGTTCAAAACAAATGCAAGGAAGTTTTTTTTCTCCCAAAGGGTCGTGGACACTTGGAATGTGCTACCGGAGGAAGTGATCAGGCAGAGTACGGTACAGGGATTCAAACAGGGATTGGACGGATTCCTGAGGGATAAAGGGATCGTGGGATACTGAGGGAGGAGCTGGGATGTAACACAAGTATAGAAAGCTAACCAGGTAATAAGTATAGAAACCCAACAGGTCGTGCATGTGCAAGACCGGAGGGTTAGGACTTCGATGGGAAGATAGGACTTCAATGAGAAACCAAGGTGGCAAGGGAGCCCCTTCTGGTGATTCAGACAGGTCGTGACCTGTTTGGGCCGCCGCGGGAGCGGACTGCCGGGCAGGATGGACCTATGGTCTGACCCAGCGGAGGCACTGCTTATGTTCTTATGTTCTTATGTACTATGTCCTTAGTGCCCCAGTGCCTCCTTACTATGTCCATGGTGCCCCAGTGCCTCCTTCCTATGCCTCCAGTGCCTCCTTCCTATG
>NW_022985852.1:0-61882 GCF_902459505.1 Geotrypetes seraphini
AAAAAGAGAACGAGGGAACGAGAACGTGTGAAAAAAAACATAAAAAAGAGAACGAGGGAACGAGAACGTGTGAAAAAAAGACATAAAAAAGAGAACGAGGGAACGAGAACGTGTGAAAAAAAGATAAAAAAGAGAACGAGGGAACGAGTACGTGTGAAAAAAAACATAAAAAAGAGAACGAGGGAACGAGAACGTGTGAAAAAAAACATTAAAAAAGAGAACGAGGGAACGAGAACGTGTGAAAAAAAACATAAAAAAGAGAACGAGGGAACGAGAACGTGTGAAAAAAACATAAAAAAGAGAACGAGGGAACGAGAACGTGTGAAAAAAAACATAAAAAAGAGAACGAGGGAACGAGAACGTGTGAAAAAAAGAGATAAAAAGAGAACGAGGGAACGAGAACGTGTGAAAAAAAGATAAAAAAGAGAACGAGGGAACGAGTACGTGTGAAAAAAAACATAAAAAAAGAGAACGAGGGAACGAGAACGTGTGAAAAAAAAGATAAAAAAAGAGAACGAGGGAACGAGAAACGTGTGAAAAAAAACATAAAAAAAGAGAATGAGTGAACGAGAACGTGTGAAAAAAAACATAAAAAGAGAACGAGGGAACGAGAACGTGTGAAAAAAAGAGATAAAAAAGAGAAAGAGGGAACGAGTACTTGTGAAAAAAAACATAAAAAAAGAGAACGAGTGAACGAGAACGTGTGAAAAAAAACATAAAAAAAGAGAACGAGGGAACGAGAACTTGTAAAAAAAAACATAAAAAAGAGAACGAGGGAACGAGAACGTGTGAAAAAAAACATAAAAAAAGAGAACGAGGGAACGAGTACGTGTGAAAAAAAACATAAAAAAAGAGAACGAGTGAAAGAGAACGTGTGAAAAAAAACATAAAAGAGAACGAGGGAACGAGAACGTGTGAAAAAAAGATAAAAAGAGAACGAGGGAACGAGAACGTGTAAACAAAACATAAAAAAAGAGAACGAGGGAACGAGAACGTGTAAAAAAACATTAAAAAAGAGAACGAGGGAACGAGTACGTGTGAAAAAAACATAAAAAAAGAGAATGAGGGAACGAGAACGTGTAAAAAAAACATTAAAAAAGAGAACGATGGAACGAGAACGTGTGAAAAAAGAGATAAAAAGAGAACGAGTGAATGAGAACGTGTGAAAAAAAGATAAAAAGAGAACGAGGGAACGAGTACGTGTGAAAAAAAACATAAAAAAGAGAACGAGGGAACGAGAACGTGTGAAAAAAAAGATAAAAAGAGAACGAGGGAACGAGAACGTGTGAAAAAAACATAAAAAAAGAGAACGAGGGAAAGAGAACATGTGAAAAAAAGATAAAAAGAGAACGAGGGAACGAGAACGTGTGAAAAAAAACATAAAAAAAGAGAACGAGTTAACTAGAACGTGTGAAAAAAAGATAAAAAGAGAACGACGGAACGAGAACATGTGAAAAAAAAGATAAAAAGAGAACGAGGGAACGAGAACGTGTGAAAAAAAAAATAAAAAAGAGAACGAGGGAACGAGAACATGTGAAAAAAAAGGTAAAAAGAGAACGAGGGAACGAGTACGTGTAAAAAAACATAAAAAAAGAAAACGAGGGAACGAGAACGTGTGAAAAAAAGATAAAAAGAGAACGAGGGAACGAGAACGTGTGAAAAAAAACATAAAAAAAGAGAACGAGGGAACGAGAACATGTGAAAAAAAAGATAAAAAGAGAACGAGGGAATGAGTACGTGTGAAAAAAAAAATAAAAAAAGAGAACGAGGGAACGAGTACGTGTAAAAAAACATTAAAAAAGAGAACGAGGGAACGAGTACGTGTGAAAAAAAACATAAAAAAAGAGAACGAGGGAACGAGAACGTGTAAAAAAAACATTAAAAAAGAGAACGATGGAACGAGAACGTGTGAAAAAAAGAGATAAAAAGAGAACGAGGGAACGAGAACGTGTGAAAAAAGATAAAAAGAGAACGAGGGAACGAGTACGTGTGAAAAAAAACATAAAAAAGAGAACGAGGGAACGAGAACGTGTGAAAAAAAAGATAAAAAGAGAACGAGAGAACGAGAACGTGTGAAAAAAAACATAAAAAAAGAGAACGAGGGAACGAGAATGTGTGAAAAAAACATAAAAAAGAGAACGATGGAACGAGAACGTGTGAAAAAAACATAAAAAAAGAGAACGAGGGAACGAGAACATGTGAAAAAAAGATAAAAAGAGAACGAGGGAACGAGAACGTGTGAAAAAAAAACATAAAAAAAGAGAACGAGTTAACTAGAACGTGTGAAAAAAAGATAAAAAGAGAACGAGGGAATGAGAACATGTGAAAAAAAGATAAAAAGAGAACGAGGGAACGAAAACGTGTGAAAAAAAACATAAAAAAGAGAACGAGGGAACGAGAACATGTGAAAAAAAGGTAATAAGAGAACGAGGGAACGAGTACGTGTAAACAACATAAAAAAAGAGAACGAGGGAACGAGAACGTGTGAAAAAAAGATAAAAAGAGATCGAGGGAACGAGAACGTGTGAAAAAAAACATAAAAAAAGAAAACGAGGGAACGAGAACATGTGAAAAAAAAGATAAAAAAGAGAACGAGGGAACGAGAACGTGAGAAAAAAAGATAAAAAGAGAACGAGGGAATGATAACGTGTGAAAAAAAACATAAAAAAGAGAACGAGGGAACGAGAACGTGTAAAAAAAACATTAAAAAAGAGAAAGAGGGAACGAGAACGTGTGAAAAAAACATAAAAAAGAGAACGAGGGAACGAGTACGTGTGAAAAAAAACATTAAAAAAGAGAACGAGGGAACGAGAACGTGTGAAAAAAAAGATAAAAAGAGAACGAGGGAACGAGAACGTGTGAAAAAAAACATTAAAAAAGAGAACGAGGGAACGAGTACGTGTGAAAAAAAACATAAAAAAAGAGAACGAGGGAATGAGTACGTGTGAAAAAAAACATAAAAAAGAGAACGAGGGAACGAGAACGTGTGAAAAAAAGATAAAAAAGAGAACGAGGGAACGAGAACGTGTGAAAAAAAACATAAAAAAAGAGAACGAGGGAACGAGTACGTGTGAAAAAAAACATAAAAAAGAGAACGAGGGAACGAGAACGTGTGAAAAAAAGATAAAAAGAGAACGAGGGAACGAGTACGTGTGAAAAAAAACATAAAAAAAGAGAACGAGGGAACGAGAACGTGTGAAAAAAAACATAAAAAAGAGAACGAGGGAACGAGAACGTGTGAAAAAAAGAGATAAAAAGAGAACGAGGGAACGAGTACGTGTGAAAAAAAAGATAAAAAAGAGAACGAGGGAACGAGTACGTGTGAAAAAAAACATAAAAAAAGAGAACGAGGGAATGAGAACGTGTGAAAAAAAACATAAAAAAGAGAACGAGGGAACGAGAACGTGTGAAAAAAAGATAAAAAGAGAACGAGGGAACGAGAACGTGTGAAAAAAAACATAAAAAAAGAGAACGAGGGAACGAGTACGTGTGAAAAAAAACATTAAAAAAGAGAACGAGGGAACGAGAACGTGTGAAAAAAAACATAAAAAAAGACAACGAGGGAACGAGTACGTGTGAAAAAAACATAAAAAAGAGAACGAGGGAACGAAAAAGTGTGAAAAAAAGATAAAAAGAGAACGAGGGAATGAGTACATGTGAAAAAAAACATAAAAAAATAGAACGAGAGAACGAGAACGTGTAAAAAAAACATTAAAAAAGAGAACGAGGGAACGAGTACGTGTGAAAAAAAACATAAAAAAAGAGAACGAGGGAACGAGAACGTGTAAAAAAAAACATTAAAAAAGAGAACGAGAGAACGAGAACGTGTAAAAAAAACATTAAAAAAGAGAACGAGGGAACGAGAACGTGTAAAAAAAAACATTAAAAAAGAGAACGATGGAACAAGAACGTGTGAAAAAAGAGATAAAAAGAGAACGAGGGAACGAGAACGTGTGAAAAAAGATAAAAAGAGAACGAGGGAACGAGTACGTGTGAAAAAAACATAAAAAAGAGAACGAGGGAACGAGAACGTGTGAAAAAAAACATTAAAAAAGAGAACGAGGGAACGAGAATGTGTGAAAAAAACATAAAAAAGAGAACGATGGAACGAGAACGTGTAAAAAAACATTAAAAAGAGAACGAGGGAACGAGAACGTGTAAAAAAACATTAAAAAAGAGAACGATGGAACGAGAACGTGTGAAAAAAGAGATAAAAAGAGAACGAGGGAACGAGAACGTGTGAAAAAAGATAAAAAGAGAATGAGGGAACGAGTACGTGTGAAAAAAACATAAAAAAGAGAACGAGGGAACGAGAACGTGTGAAAAAAAGATAAAAAGAGAACGAGGGAACGAGAACGTGTGAAAAAAGATAAAAAGAGAATGAGGGAACGAGTACGTGTGAAAAAAACATAAAAAAGAGAACGAGGGAACGAGAACGTGTGAAAAAAAGATAAAAAGAGAACGAGGGAACGAGAACGTGTGAAAAAAAACATTAAAAATAGAGAACGAGTTAACTAGAACGTGTGAAAAAAGATAAAAAGAGAACGAGGGAACGATAACATGTGAAAAAAAGATAAAAAGAGAACGAGGGAACGAGAACATGTGAAAAAAAGATAAAAAGAGAACGAGGGAACGAGAACGTGTGAAAAAAGAGATAAAAAGAGAACGAGGGAACGAGAACGTGTGAAAAAAGATAAAAAGAGAACGAGGGAACGAGTACGTGTGAAAAAAACATAAAAAAGAGAACGAGGGAACGAGAACGTGTGAAAAAAAGATAAAAAGAGAACGAGGGAACGAGAACGTGTGAAAAAAAACATAAAAAAAGAAAACGAGGGAACGAGAACGTGTGAAAAAAACATAAAAAAGAGAACGATGGAATGAGAACGTGTGAAAAAAAACATAAAAAAAGAGAATGAGGGAACGAGAACATGTGAAAAAAAGATAAAAAGAGAACGAGGGAACGAGAACGTGTGAAAAAAAACATAAAAAAAGAGAACGAGTTAACTAGAACGTTTGAAAAAAGATAAAAAGAGAACGAGGGAACGAGAACATGTGAAAAAAAAGATAAAAAGAGAACGAGGGAACGAGAACGTGTGAAAAAAACATAAAAAGAGAACGAGGGAACGAGTACGTGTGAAAAAAACATAAAAAAGAGAACGAGGGAACGAGTACGTGTAAAAAAACATAAAAAAAGAGAACGAGGGAACGAGAACGTGTGAAAAAAAGATAAAAAGAGAACGAGGGAACGAGAACGTGTGAAAAAAAAGATAAAAAGAGAACGAGGGAATGATAACGTGTGAAAAAAAACATTAAAAAAGAGAACGAGGGAACGAGTACGTGTAAAAAAAACATTAAAAAAGAGAAAGAGGGAACGAGAACGTGTGAAAAAAAACATAAAAAAGAGAACGAGGGAACGAGTACGTGTGAAAAAAACATAAAAAAAGAGAACGAGGGAACGAGAACGTGTGAAAAAAAAAAGAGAACGAGGGAACGAGTATGTGTGAAAAAAAAGATAAAAAGAGAACGAGGGAACGAGTACGTGTGAAAAAAAAACATTAAAAAAGAGAACGAGGGAACGAGAACGTGTGAAAAAAAAGATAAAAAGAGAACGAGGGAACGAGAACGTGTAAACAAAACATAAAAAAAGAGAACGAGGGAACGAGAACGTGTGAAGAAAACATAAAAAAGAGAACGAGGGAACGAGTACGTGTGAAAAAAAACATAAAAAAAGAGAACGAGTGAACGAGAACGTGTGAAAAAAAACATAAAAAGAGAACGAGGGAACGAGAACGTGTGAAAAAAAAGATAAAAAGAGAACGAGGGAACGAGAACGTGTGAAAAAAACATAAAAAAAGAGAACGAGGGAACGAGAACGTGTGAAAAAAAACATAAAAAAAGAGAACGAGGGAACGAGAACGTGTGAAAAAAAACATAAAAAAAGAGAACGAGTGAACGAGAACGTGTGAAAAAAAAATAAAAAAGAGAACGAGGGAACGAGAACGTGTGAAAAAAACATAAAAAAAGAGAACGAGGGAACGAGAACGTGTGAAAAAAACATAAAAAAAGAGAACGAGGGAACGAGAACGTGTGAAAAAAACATAAAAAAAGAGAACGAGGGAACGAGTACGTGTGAAAAAAAACATAAAAAAAGAGAACGAGGGAACGAGAACGTGTGAAAAAAAAGATAAAAAGAGAACGAGGGAACGAGTAACGTGTGAAAAAAACATAAAAAAGAGAACGAGGGAACGAGAACGTGTGAAAAAAAGATAAAAAGAGAACGAGGGAACGAGTAACGTGTGAAAAAAAACATAAAAAAAGAGAACGAGGGAACGAGAACGTGTGAAAAAAAGATAAAAAGAGAACGAGGGAACGAGAACGTGTGAAAAAAAAGATAAAAAGAGAACGAGGGAATGATAACGTGTGAAAAAAAACATAAAAAAGAGAACGAGGGAACGAGTACGTGTAAAAAAACATTAAAAAAGAGAAAGAGGGAACGAGAACGTGTGAAAAAAAACATAAAAAAGAGAACGAGGGAACGAGTACGTGTGAAAAAAACATAAAAAAAGAGAACGAGGGAACGAGAACGTGTGAAAAAAACATAAAAAAAGAGAACGAGGGAACGAGTACGTGTGAAAAAAAAGATAAAAAAAGAGAACGAGGGAACGAGTACGTGTGAAAAAAAACATAAAAAAGAGAACGAGGGAACGAGAACGTGTGAAAAAAAAAAAAAAAAAGAGAACGAGGGAACGAGAACGTGTAAACAAAACATAAAAAAAGAGAACGAGTGAACGAGAACGTGTGAAAAAAACATAAAAAAAGAGAACGAGGGAACGAGTACGTGTGAAAAAAAACATAAAAAAAGAGAACGAGTGAACGAGAACGTGTGAAAAAAAACATAAAAGAGAACGAGGGAACGAGAACGTGTGAAAAAAAGATAAAAAGAGAACGAGGGAACGAGAACGTGTAAACAAAACATAAAAAAAGAGAACGAGGGAACGAGAACGTGTGAAAAAAAACATAAAAAAGAGAACGAGGGAACGAGAACGTGTGAAAAAAACATAAAAAAAGAGAACGAGTGAACGAGAACGTGTGAAAAAAAATAAAAAAAAGAGAACGAGGGAACGAGAACGTGTGAAAAAAACATAAAAAAAGAGAACGAGTGAACGAGAACGTGTGAAAAAAACATAAAAAAAGAGAACGAGGGAACGACAACGTGTGAAAAAAAACATAAAAAAAGAGAACGAGGGAACGAGTACGTGTGAAAAAAAACATAAAAAAAGAGAACGAGGGAACGACAACGTGTGAAAAAAAACATAAAAAAGAGAACGAGTGAACGAGAACGTGTAAAAAAAACATAAAAAGAGAACGAGGGAACGAGAACGTGTGAAAAAAACATAAAAAAAGAGAACGAGGGAACGACAACGTGTGAAAAAAAACATAAAAAAGAGAACGAGGGAACGAGAACGTGTGAAAAAAAATAAAAAGAGAACGAGGGAACGAGAACGTGTGAAAAAAGAGATAAAAAAGAGAACGAGGGAACGAGTACGTGTGAAAAAAAACATAAAAAAAGAGAACGAGGGAACGAGAACGTGTGAAAAAAAACATAAAAAAAGAGAACGAGGGAACGAGAACGTGTGAAAAAAACATAAAAAAAGAGAACGAGGGAACGAGAACGTGTGAAAAAAAACATAAAAAAGAGAACGAGGGAACGAGAACGTGTGAAAAAAAGAGATAAAAAGAGAAAGAGGGAACGAGTACTTGTGAAAAAAACATAAAAAAAGAGAACGAGTGAACGAGAACGTGTGAAAAAAAACATAAAAAAAGAGAACGAGGGAACGAGAACTTGTAAAAAAAACATAAAAAAGAGAACGAGGGAACGAGAACGTGTGAAAAAAAACATAAAAAAAGAGAACGAGGGAACGAGTACGTGTGAAAAAAAACATAAAAAAAGAGAACGAGTGAAAGAGAACGTGTGAAAAAAAACATAAAAAGAGAACGAGGGAACGAGAACGTGTGAAAAAAAGATAAAAAGAGAACGAGGGAACGAGAACGTGTAAAAAAAACATTAAAAAAAGAGAACGAGGGAACGAGTACGTGTGAAAAAAACATAAAAAAAGAGAATGAGGGAACGAGAACGTGTAAAAAAACATTAAAAAAGAGAACGATGGAACGAGAACGTGTGAAAAAAGAGATAAAAAGAGAACGAGGGAATGAGAACGTGTGAAAAAAAGATAAAAAGAGAACGAGGGAACGAGTACGTGTGAAAAAAAAACATAAAAAAGAGAACGAGGGAACGAGAACGTGTGAAAAAAAAGATAAAAAGAGAACGAGGGAACGAGAACGTGTGAAAAAAAACATAAAAAAAGAGAACGAGGGAAAGAGAACATGTGAAAAAAAGATAAAAAGAGAACGAGGGAACGAGAACGTGTGAAAAAAAACATAAAAAAAGAGAACGAGTTAACTAGAACGTGTGAAAAAAAGATAAAAAGAGAACGAGGGAACGAGAACATGTGAAAAAAAGATAAAAAGAGAACGAGGGAACGAGAACGTGTGAAAAAAAACATAAAAAAAGAGAACGAGGGAACGAGAACATGTGAAAAAAAGATAAAAAGAGAACGAGGGAATGAGTACGTGTGAAAAAAAAATAAAAAAAGAGAACGAGGGAACGAGTACGTGTAAAAAAACATTAAAAAAGAGAACGAGGGAACGAGTACGTGTGAAAAAAAACATAAAAAAAGAGAACGAGGGAACGAGAACGTGTGAAAAAAAACATAAAAAAAGAGAACGAGGGAACGAGAACTTGTAAAAAAAACATAAAAAAGAGAACGAGGGAACGAGAACGTGCGAAAAAAAACATAAAAAAAGAGAACGAGGGAACGAGTACGTGTGAAAAAAAACATAAAAAAAGAGAACGAGTGAAAGAGAACGTGTGAAAAAAAACATAAAAGAGAACGAGGGAACGAGAACGTGTGAAAAAAAAGATAAAAAGAGAACGAGGGAACGAGAACGTGTGAAAAAAACATAAAAAAAGAGAACGAGGGAACGAGAACGTGTAAAAAAAACATTAAAAAAGAGAACGAGGGAACGAGTATGTGTGAAAAAAAACATAAAAAAAGAGAACGAGGGAACGAGAACGTGTGAAAAAAACATTAAAAAAGAGAACGAGGGAACGAGAACGTGTAAAAAAAACATAAAAAAGAGAACGAGGGAACGAGAACGTGTGAAAAAAAACATAAAAAAGAGAACGAGGGAACGAGAACGTGTGAAAAAAAAGATAAAAAAGAGAACGAGGGAACGAGAACGTGTGAAAAAAAACATAAAAAAGAGAACGAGGGAACGAGAACGTGTGAAAAAAAGATAAAAAGAGAACGAGGGAACGAGAACGTGTGAAAAAAAAGATAAAAAGAGAACGAGGGAACGAGTACGTGTGAAAAAAACATAAAAAAGAGAACGAGGGAACGAGAACGTGTGAAAAAAAAGATAAAAAGAGAACGAGGGAACGAGAACGTGTGAAAAAAAACATTAAAAAAAGAGAACGAGTGAACGAGAACGTGTGAAAAAAAGATAAAAAGAGAACGAGGGAACGATAACATGTGAAAAAAAGATAAAAAGAGAACGAGGGAACGAGAACATGTGAAAAAAAGATAAAAAGAGAACGATGGAACGAGAACGTGTGAAAAAAGAGATAAAAAGAGAACGAGGGAACGAGAACGTGTGAAAAAAGATAAAAAGAGAACGAGGGAACGAGTACGTGTGAAAAAAACATAAAAAAGAGAACGAGGGAACGAGAACGTGTGAAAAAAAGATAAAAAGAGAACGAGGGAACGAGAACGTGTGAAAAAAAACATAAAAAAAGAAAACGAGGGAACGAGAACGTGTGAAAAAAACATAAAAAAGAGAACGATGGAACGAGAACGTGTGAAAAAAACATAAAAAAAGAGAATGAGGGAACGAGAACATGTGAAAAAAAGATAAAAAGAGAACGAGGGAACGAGAACGTGTGAAAAAAAACATAAAAAAAGAGAACGAGTTAACTAGAACGTTTGAAAAAAGATAAAAAGAGAACGAGGGAACGAGAACATGTGAAAAAAAGATAAAAAGAGAACGAGGGAACGAGAACGTGTGAAAAAAATATAAAAAAGAGAACGAGGGAACGAGAACGTGTGAAAAAAAAGATAAAAAGAGAACGAGGGAACGAGTACGTGTGAAAAAAACATAAAAAAAGAGAACGAGGGAACGAGAACGTGTGAAAAAAAGATAAAAAGAGAACGAGGGAACGAGAACGTGTGAAAAAAAAGATAAAAAAGAGAACGAGGGAATGATAACGTGTGAAAAAAACATTAAAAAAGAGAACGAGGGAACGAGTACGTGTAAAAAAACATTAAAAAAGAGAAAGAGGGAACGAGAACGTGTGAAAAAAACATAAAAAAGAGAACGAGGGAACGAGAACGTGTGAAAAAAAACATAAAAAAAGAGAACGAGGGAACGAGAACGTGTGAAAAAAAGATAAAAAGAGAACGAGGGAACGAGTACGTGTGAAAAAAAAGATAAAAAGAGAACGAGGGAACGAGTACGTGTGAAAAAAAACATAAAAAAGAGAACGAGGGAACGAGAACGTGTGAAAAAAAAGATAAAAAGAGAACGAGGGAACGAGAACGTGTAAACAAAACATAAAAAAAGAGAACGAGTGAACGAGAACGTGTGAAGAAAACATAAAAAAAGAGAACGAGGGAACGAGTACGTGTGAAAAAAAAACATAAAAAAAGAGAACGAGTGAACGAGAACGTGTGAAAAAAAAACAAAAAAAGAGAACGAGGGAACGAGAACGTGTGAAAAAAAAGATAAAAAGAGAACGAAGGAACGAGAACGTGTAAACAAAACATAAAAAAAGAGAACGAGGGAACGAGAACGTGTGAAAAAAAACATAAAAAAGAGAACGAGGGAACGAGAACGTGTGAAAAAAACATAAAAAAAGAGAACGAGTGAACAAGAACGTGTGAAAAAAAAAAAAAAAAAGAGAACGAGGGAACGAGAACGTGTGAAAAAAACATAAAAAAAGAGAACGAGTGAACGAGAACGTGTGAAAAAAACATAAAAAAAGAGAACGAGGGAAGGACAACGTGTGAAAAAAAACATAAAAAAAGAGAACGAGGGAACGAGTACGTGTGAAAAAAAACATAAAAAAAGAGAACGAGGGAACGACAACGTGTGAAAAAAAACATAAAAAAGAGAACGAGTGAACGAGAACGTGTAAAAAAAACATAAAAGAGAACGAGGGAACGAGAACGTGTGAAAAAAACATAAAAAAAGAGAACGAGGGAAACGACAACGTGTGAAAAAAAACATAAAAAAGAGAACGAGTGAACGAGAACGTGTGAAAAAAAAAAAAAGAGAACGAGGGAACGAGAACGTGTGAAAAAAGAGATAAAAAGAGAAAGAGGGAACGAGTACGTGTGAAAAAAAACATAAAAAAGAGAACGAGTGAACGAGAACGTGTGAAAAAAAACATAAAAAAAGAGAACGAGGGAACGAAAACGTGTGAAAAAAACATAAAAAAAGAGAATGAGTGAACGAGAACGTGTGAAAAAAAAACATAAAAAGAGAACGAGGGAACGAGAACGTGTGAAAAAAAGAGATAAAAAGAGAAAGAGGGAACGAGTACGTGTGAAAAAAAACATAAAAAAAGAGAACGAGTGAACGAGAACGTGTGAAAAAAAACATAAAAAAAGAGAACGAGGGAACGAGAACTTGTAAAAAAAACATAAAAAAGAGAACGAGGGAACGAGAACGTGCGAAAAAAAACATAAAAAAAGAGAACGAGGGAACGAGTACGTGTGAAAAAAAAACATAAAAAAAGAGAACGAGTGAAAGAGAACGTGTGAAAAAAAACATAAAAGAGAACGAGGGAACGAGAACGTGTGAAAAAAAAGATAAAAAGAGAACGAGGGAACGAGAACGTGTAAAAAAAACATTAAAAAAGAGAACGAGGGAACGAGTACGTGTGAAAAAAACATAAAAAAAGAGAATGAGGGAACGAGAACGTGTAAAAAAACATTAAAAAAGAGAACGATGGAACGAGAACGTGTGAAAAAAGAGATAAAAAGAGAACGAGTGAATGAGAACGTGTGAAAAAAGATAAAAAGAGAACGAGGGAACGAGTACGTGTGAAAAAAAACATAAAAAAGAGAACGAGGGAACGAGAACGTGTGAAAAAAAAGATAAAAAGAGAACGAGGGAACGAGAACGTGTGAAAAAAAACATAAAAAAAGAGAACGAGGGAAAGAGAACATGTGAAAAAAAGATAAAAAGAGAACGAGGGAACGAGAACGTGTGAAAAAAAACATAAAAAAAGAGAACGAGTTAACTAGAACGTGTGAAAAAAAGATAAAAAGAGAACGAGGGAACGAGAACATGTGAAAAAAAAGATAAAAAGAGAACGAGGGAACGAGAACGTGTGAAAAAAAACATAAAAAAGAGAACGAGGGAACGAGAACATGTGAAAAAAAAGATAAAAAGAGAACGAGGGAATGAGTACGTGTGAAAAAAAAAATTAAAAAAGAGAACGAGGGAACGAGTACGTGTAAAAAAACATTAAAAAAGAGAACGAGGGAACGAGTACGTGTGAAAAAAAACATAAAAAAAGAGAACGAGGGAACGAGAACGTGTGAAAAAAAACATAAAAAAAGAGAACGAGGGAACGAGAACTTGTAAAAAAAACATAAAAAAGAGAACGAGGGAACGAGAACGTGCGAAAAAAACATAAAAAAAGAGAACGAGGGAACGAGTACGTGTGAAAAAAAACATAAAAAAAGAGAACGAGTGAAAGAGAACGTGTGAAAAAAAACATAAAAGAGAACGAGGGAACGAGAACGTGTGAAAAAAAGATAAAAAGAGAACGAGGGAACGAGAACGTGTAAACAAAACATAAAAAAAGAGAACGAGGGAACGAGAACGTGTAAAAAAACATTAAAAAAGAGAACGAGGGAACGAGTACGTGTGAAAAAAACATAAAAAAAGAGAACGAGTGAACGAGAACGTGTGAAAAAAACATAAAAAAAGAGAACGAGGGAACGAGAACTTGTGAAAAAAACATAAAAAAGAGAACGAGGGAACGAGAACGTGTGAAAAAAAACATAAAAAAAGAGAACGAGGGAACGAGTACGTGTGAAAAAAAACATAAAAAAAGAGAACGAGTGAAAGAGAACGTGTGAAAAAAAACATAAAAGAGAACGAGGGAACGAGAACGTGTGAAAAAAAGATAAAAAGAGAACGAGGGAACGAGAACGTGTAAACAAAACATAAAAAAAGAGAACGAGGGAACGAGAACGTGTAAAAAAAACATTAAAAAAGAGAACGAGGGAACGAGTACGTGTGAAAAAAAACATAAAAAAAGAGAATGAGGGAACGAGAACGTGTAAAAAAAACATTAAAAAAGAGAACGATGGAACGAGAACGTGTGAAAAAAGAGATAAAAAGAGAACGAGTGAATGAGAACGTGTGAAAAAAGATAAAAAGAGAACGAGGGAACGAGTACGTGTGAAAAAAAAACATAAAAAAGAGAACGAGGGAACGAGAACGTGTGAAAAAAAGATAAAAAGAGAACGAGGGAACGAGAACGTGTGAAAAAAACATAAAAAAAGAGAACGAGGGAAAGAGAACATGTGAAAAAAAGATAAAAAGAGAACAAGGGAACGAGAACGTGTGAAAAAAACATAAAAAAAGAGAACGAGTTAACTAGAACGTGTGAAAAAAGATAAAAAGAGAACGACGGAACGAGAACATGTGAAAAAAAGATAAAAAGAGAACGAGGGAACGAGAACGTGTGAAAAAAAAAAATAAAAAAGAGAACGAGGGAACGAGAACATGTGAAAAAAAGGTAAAAAGAGAACGAGGGAACGAGTACGTGTAAAAAACATAAAAAAAGAAAACGAGGGAACGAGAACGTGTGAAAAAAAGATAAAAAGAGAACGAGGGAACGAGAACGTGTGAAAAAAAACATAAAAAAAGAGAACGAGGGAACGAGAACATGTGCAAAAAAGATAAAAAGAGAACGAGGGAATGAGTACGTGTGAAAAAAAAAATAAAAAAAGAGAACGAGGGAACGAGTACGTGTAAAAAAAACATTAAAAAAGAGAACGAGGGAACGAGTACGTGTGAAAAAAACATAAAAAAAGAGAACGAGGGAACGAGAACGTGTAAAAAAAACATTAAAAAAGAGAACGATGGAACGAGAACGTGTGAAAAAAGAGATAAAAAGAGAACGAGGGAACGAGAACGTGTGAAAAAAAGATAAAAAAGAGAACGAGGGAACGAGAACGTGTGAAAAAAAAAAAAAAAAAGAGAACGAGGAGAACGAGAACGTGTGAAAAAAAACATAAAAAAAGAGAACGAGGGAACGAGAACGTGTGAAAAAAAACATAAAAAAGAGAACGAGGGAACGAGAATGGAACATAAAAAAGAGAACGATAGTGTGAAAAAAACATAAAAAAAGAGAACGAGGGAACGAGAACATGTGAAAAAAAAGATAAAAAGAGAACGAGGGAACGAGAACGTGTGAAAAAAAAACATAAAAAAAGAGAACGAGTTAACTAGAACGTGTGAAAAAAGATAAAAAGAGAACGAGGGAACGAGAACATGTGAAAAAAAGATAAAAAGAGAACGAGGGAACGAGAAGTGTGAAAAAAAAACATAAAAAAGAGAACGAGGGAACGAGAACATGTGAAAAAAAGGTAAAAAAGAGAACGAGGGAACGAGAACGTGTGAAAAAAAACATAAAAAAAGAGATCGAGGGAACGAGAACATGTGAAAAAAAACATAAAAAAGAGAACGAGGGAACGAGAACGTGTGAAAAAAAAAAAAAAAAAGAGAACGAGGGAATGAGAACGTGTGAAAAAAAACATTAAAAAAAGAGAACGAGGGAATGATAACGTGTAAAAAAAACATTAAAAAAGAGAAAGAGGGAACGAGAACGTGTGAAAAAAACATAAAAAAAGAGAATGAGGGAACGAGTACGTGTGAAAAAAACATAAAAAAAGAGAATGAGGGAACGAGAACGTGTGAAAAAAAGAGAAAAGAGGGAACGAGGGACTAGTAGTGTGAAAAAAAAAGATAAAAAGAGAACGAGGGAACGAGTACGTGTGAAAAAAAAACATTAAAAAAGAGAACGAGGGAACGAGAACGTGTGAAAAAAAAACATAAAAAAAGAGAACGAGGGAACGAGAACATGTGAAAAAAAAGATAAAAAGAGAACGAGGGAACGAGAACGTGTGAAAAAAAGATAAAAAGAGAACGAGGGAATGATAACGTGTGAAAAAAAACATTAAAAAAGAGAACGAGGGAACGAGTACGTGTAAAAAAACATTAAAAAAGAGAAAGAGGGAACGAGAACGTGTGAAAAAAACATAAAAAAGAGAATGAGGGAACGAGTACGTGTGAAAAAAACATAAAAAAAGAGAACGAGGGAACGAGAACGTGTGAAAAAAAAGAGAACGAGGGAACGAGTACGTGTGAAAAAAAAGATAAAAAGAGAACGAGGGAACGAGTACGTGTGAAAAAAAAACATTAAAAAAGAGAACGAGGGAACGAGAACGTGTGAAAAAAAGATAAAAAGAGAACGAGGGAACGAGAACGTGTAAACAAAACATAAAAAAAGAGAACGAGTGAACGAGAACGTGTGAAGAAAACATAAAAAAAGAGAACGAGGGAACGAGTACGTGTGAAAAAAAACATAAAAAAAGAGAACGAGTGAACGAGAACGTGTGAAAAAAAACATAAAAGAGAACGAGGGAACGAGAACGTGTGAAAAAAAAGATAAAAAGAGAACGAAGGAACGAGAACGTGTAAACAAAACATAAAAAAAGAGAACGAGGGAACGAGAACGTGTGAAAAAAAACATAAAAAAGAGAACGAGGGAACGAGAACGTGTGAAAAAAACATAAAAAAAGAGAACGAGTGAACAAGAACGTGTGAAAAAAAAATAAAAAAGAGAACGAGGGAACGAGAACGTGTGAAAAAAACATAAAAAAAGAGAACGAGTGAACGAGAACGTGTGAAAAAACATAAAAAAAGAGAACGAGGGAACGACAACGTGTGAAAAAAAACATAAAAAAAGAGAACGAGGGAACGAGTACGTGTGAAAAAAAACATAAAAAAAGAGAACGAGGGAACGACAACGTGTGAAAAAAAACATAAAAAAAGAGAACGAGTGAACGAGAACGTGTAAAAAAAACATAAAAAGAGAACGAGGGAACGAGAACGTGTGAAAAAAAACATAAAAAAAGAGAACGAGGGAAACGACAACGTGTAAAAAAAACATAAAAAAGAGAACGAGTGAACGAGAACGTGTGAAAAAAAATAAAAAGAGAACGAGGGAACGAGAACGTGTGAAAAAAGAGATAAAAAGAGAAAGAGGGAACGAGTACGTGTGAAAAAAACATAAAAAAGAGAACGAGTGAACGAGAACGTGTGAAAAAAAACATAAAAAAAGAGAACGAGGGAACGAGAAACGTGTGAAAAAAACATAAAAAAAGAGAACGAGTGAACGAGAACGTGTGAAAAAAAACATAAAAAGAGAACGAGGGAACGAGAACGTGTGAAAAAAGAGATAAAAAGAGAAAGAGGGAACGAGTACGTGTGAAAAAAAACATAAAAAAAGAGAACGAGTGAACGAGAACGTGTGAAAAAAACATAAAAAAAGAGAACGAGGGAACGAGAACTTGTGAAAAAAACATAAAAAAGAGAACGAGGGAACGAGAACGTGTGAAAAAAAACATAAAAAAAGAGAACGAGGGAACGAGTACGTGTGAAAAAAAACATAAAAAAAGAGAACGAGTGAAAGAGAACGTGTGAAAAAAAACATAAAAGAGAACGAGGGAACGAGAACGTGTGAAAAAAAGATAAAAAGAGAACGAGGGAACGAGAACGTGTAAAAAAACATTAAAAAAGAGAACGAGGGAACGAGTACGTGTGAAAAAAACATAAAAAAAGAGAATGAGGGAACGAGAACGTGTAAAAAAACATTAAAAAAGAGAACGATGGAACGAGAACGTGTGAAAAAAGAGATAAAAAGAGAACGAGTGAATGAGAACGTGTGAAAAAAGATAAAAAGAGAACGAGGGAACGAGTACGTGTGAAAAAAAACATAAAAAAGAGAACGAGGGAACGAGAACGTGTGAAAAAAAGATAAAAAGAGAACGAGGGAACGAGAACGTGTGAAAAAAACATAAAAAAAGAGAACGAGGGAAAGAGAACTTGTGAAAAAAAGATAAAAAGAGAACGAGGGAACGAGAACGTGTGAAAAAAACATAAAAAAAGAGAACGAGTTAACTAGAACGTGTGAAAAAAGATAAAAAGAGAACGACGGAACGAGAACATGTGAAAAAAAGATAAAAAGAGAACGAGGGAACGAGAACGTGTGAAAAAAAACATAAAAAAGAGAACGAGGGAACGAGAACATGTGAAAAAAAGGTAAAAAGAGAACGAGGGAACGAGTACGTGTAAAAAAACATAAAAAAAGGGGGAGTCACGTGATGACGTGAGCCGGCGTGCACGCAGCTCAGCCAGCTCCGGAGCTCGTTCCCCGCATTTGCTGCGAAACGGGACGAACGGCGAAAATAAACTTAAAACAAAACTCGGCGCTTCTAGTGGGGAATTATATGGACAGATTTCTCATACAACCACAGCAAACCATGTCCACTAAATCGGCCAAGAAAGACAAGGAGAGAGGCAAACCTGCGGAGGACAAAATGGCGGACACAGCATGCGGGGTCCTGAGACAATTCACGCCAGAGACGCTGGCGGAGTTGAAAAGTATAGTCACCCAGGCATTATCCCCCAGCATGGAGCAACTGTCTGCCCAACTTACAAAACTCGAAGGAATAATGGAAGACCACTCAGCGAGGGTGACTGAGCTGGAGGAACGAGTGTCTGCAGTGGAAGATGAAACCCACAGTGTAACGTCGGACCTGGCCAGCCTGAAAACACAGCTAGACCAACAACAAGCTAAGTTGGAGGACCTAGAAAATAGGTCTCGTAGGGGGAACTTAAGATTTATGGGGTTCCCAGAGACAATTGCAGATTCATCTCTTATAAATGTGCTGGAAACATGGCTAGCTAGTGAAATGCAAATGCCTGCTAACATAGGCCCAGTGCGCTTTGAAAGGGTACACCGCGTGGGACCACGACCAGGGACTGATCAAAGACCAAGGGTGGTAATTGGAAAATTGCATAACTACAGGCACAAAATGGAGATACTTAAAGAATTTCGCCTTAAAAGGGAGTCCTTGAATTATGAATCCATACCCATTCGAATTGGACAGGATTATTCTGTTGCCTTGACAGAAAAGAGGAAAGTATTTTACCCTCTGTGCAGGAAGTTGGCTGATCTCAAATACCGATTCCTTTTTCTGTATCCAGCTATACTGAAAATCCAATTGGAAGGCAAATGGCATGTGTTTGAATCAGATGTACTGGCAGGGGAATTCATAAATAGGCTGGGGAATCCAGGACCTTCAACAACTTGACTAATGGAAAGCTCACTAGAACTCTATATGATATCTCACTGTATGACTATGCATTTGCTGTTTCTCCCATACTGATTCTTTTTCAGCTTACTATATGAGGGGGACGAGTTTCCAAGCATCAGAGACGTGCTCTGCCTTCCTGTATCCTAGTGCTACAGGATGGGTCTCTGTATTGGGGGGGAAGTTCAGGAACAGGGGATTCAGGGGAGGGTGGGGGGGATATTGGTAAGGGAGGGGAAGAACACACATGTTGATTGTTATGTATTGTTAGATTTATCCTCTTATGTAGTATATCAAAGAGAATTCATCGCATTGTGCGGGTTCAGGAAAGGACTGAGCACTAAGGATCCCTCAGGTGTAGGCTGGGCGCCTGGGGTTCTCCTGTTAATAATGTTGCGATATGCATGTACCTCAGGTTATGATGAGCGGTAGGACGCTTAGAATATTGTCCTGGAATGTAGGGGGAATAACATCACCTATGAAAAGGACTAAGATCCTAGCCAGATTGAAACATCACAAGGCAGATCTTGCTTGTATTCAGGAAACCCGGCTGACTGTGACCGAACATGCCAAATTACAACGAGGGTGGGTGGGACAGATTTGTTCGGCCTCCTCTCCTAATAAACATGCAGGAGTGGCACTGCTGGTGCGTAGAGGATTTCAAGGGAAGGTTGAACAAATATATGCTGACCCTATGGGGAGATCTTTGCTTTGTAGGGTGACCACATCAGATCAGAAATTTCACCTTCTGATGGTATATGGCCCTAATCAGTATGATCATAAATTTTTCCAAGGTTTGGTTAAACTGGGCCAACATGACCCAACAATATCATTACTACTTTTGGGGGATTTTAATCAGGTCATGGACCCGGTACAGGACCGTACTGGACCGGGAATGAATCATTCTTCAGCACCGCACAGGGGCATACCTTATTTGTGTGACGCCCTAGACTTGGTGGACCCCTGGAGGTTATTGCACCCTCGAGAGAAAGATTTTACACATCAATCTCGGGCCCACCAATCTTTTTCCAGAATAGATTACATATTAGCGTCAACTTCCTTCTTTTCTCATGTTGAGACAGCTGAAATTGGTCCTATCTCTATATCTGACCACTGTCCGATATGGCTGGATCTGTTTACTGGGATATCTCATAATTTGGGAGGGTGGCGGTTCCCTTCTTATTTAATTGACAATCAAGAATTCAAAAATTATTTAATGGAAAAGTGGGAAGATTATCTTCGCTTTAATGCTCAACATAGAGACACACCCCTTCTGTTTTGGGAGGCGGCCAAATCAGTCCTTAGGGGAGATATTATATCATATGTAGTGGCCCACAGAAAGAGGTTGGCACAGGGCATCATACATCTAGAACGGCAATGCTTACTTCTTAAAAAACGACACCTAGCACATCCGACGCCCCGCTCAAATGAACAATTGACATCAGCACAGATTGCACTGAACGCCTTGATTCATGAACGCACAAAAAAACATCTCTACTTCCTACAACATAAATACTATAGATACGGGAACAAACAGGGCAGATTGCTTGCCTCTCTAACTAAGTTGAGACGGCCAGATAGGTATATTTCTTGTCTACATATGTCGGATGGCACGAAAGTGACGAAAACAGGGGAAATATCGGAAAAATTTTTTAGTTATTATAAAAGATTTTACTCCTCGGTAGAGGATGTTGGGGGACCAGACTCTGTGGATTTTCTTGAGGATGCGGGGATGCCCAAATTGACATCCACTATGCGTGACACACTAAATAGACCTATCCAGGGGAAGGAAATACAACTAGCGATAAAACAACTAAGAAACAGAACATCCCCGGGCCCGGATGGGTTTACTCCGGAGTTTTACAAACTCCTATTATCGCAATTATGTGGACCATTAGAGGCGTATTATCACGCAGCAGACGAGGGGGGAACGTTTCCGGAGGGATCCAATCATGCATACATTACACTAATTCCGAAACCTGGGAAACGAGAAACGGATATAGAATCATACAGACCAATATCCCTACTAAATGTAGACATTAAAATTTTAGATAAAGTATTGTCCAATAGGTTGGCGACACTGCTTCCCCAATTGATTGTCCCAGAGCAGGTAGGCTTTGTAAAGCAACGACATTCGGTCCTAAATGTTCGGAGATTATTGACGGCTGTACACAGAGCTCAACTAGAGAGACAGGAGGGAATATTAGTAAGCCTAGACGCGGCTAAAGCCTTTGACAAGGTTAACTGGAAATACCTATTTTCAGTGTTAACATATATGGGAATTACAGGTTGGTTTTCCGACATGATTAGGTTATTATACACATCACCCACAGCTAGCATATTGGTAAACGGGACACGGACTCCTCCGTTCCCGATTGCACGGGGAACGAGGCAGGGTAGTCCTCTCTCCCCTTTGTTATTCTTGCTATATTTAGACCCATTTCTGAGAACACTGCAGAAGGATGATGGCTTGCAGGGCCTCCCGGAAGGGAACTCTCAATTGCGTGTACTGGCGTATGCTGATGACATGCTACTGACATTGGCTGACCCCCAGGCCTCTCTGACCAGAGCTTTAGCGATACTGGATGAATTTAGTCTATATTCAGGAATGGTTCTCAATTTTCAAAAATCCTTGGTACTTCCTTTATCTCGAGATGTCCCAAATAATTGGAGGGGACCGTTTCCATTGCAATGGGCAACCACGTCACTGTCTTATTTAGGAATCCAAATACCTATGAATCTAGCTAGTTTATATTCCTTGAATGTCCTACCGCTCATCACTATTACGAGACAGAAATTGTCAATTTGGAGGGACTTTCCTATATCGTTAATGGGTAAAGTTGCATTATACAACATGGTGATGCTGCCCAAGTGGCTATATATATTTCAAATGCTCCCACTCTTGTTGTCCTCTAAACATGAGAAAGAAATTAGGAAATGTTTAACATCATACTTGTGGAATGGTAAAAAGGCAAGAATTTCCCTGTCTATTCTGATGCTGCCAAAACAGCAGGGGGGAATGGGACTGCATAACCTCCGAATGTTCTCTCAGGCGTGCCAAATGCGCCACTTGAATGACTGGTTCAGAGGGACGAGCCATTTTTCGGCTACTCCTGCGGAACTGACATTATGCTACCCATACCACTTCAGCTACTTATTGCACACCTTACGTATTCCAGGGGGACCACCACCAGTTGGCAAAATATTATATCAACCGCTGCGTCAGGTGTGGAGGCGTTTATGCAGACAATTAAAGATAAATCCTACAGCCACAGCCTACCTGCCGTTTATAGATAACAATGATTTTCAACCTGGGACATCGAGATTTCCTACTTCGGTGTGGAGAACTTCTCACCTACAATATATTTCACAGGTGATAACAGCACAGGGACTGGTGCCATCATTCACTGTTATGATGGCTGAATATAACTGGACTTCTAAGGACTGGTTAGCTTATGCACAGATGACATCTTATGTTAAATCACTACCACCGGCAGGACTTACAAGTCATAGTCAGGAAGCTATCTCGGAAGCGCTATGCCTGACGGCCCAGACTCATATCCCATTGAAATTCCATTTACGTTTTTTGAGAGAGAGTTTGGAGCCCATTTCCTACGACAACTATGCGGCCCGTTGGTCAGGGGATATACATTGTGAGGTGACTGGACAGCACATCCAACAGGGTCTTCAAGCAATCTTTAAAATAACGGGACAAGTGACCCTTATTGAATTGAATTATAAATTCTACCTACGCCTCTATAGAGCACCGACATATCTATATCGTGCTAAAATCAGTGCTACGGACACGTGTGCTAAATGTGCCCAACCAGGAGCTTCTTTGGGACACCAATTTTGGACTTGCCCCCTGGTACAGGGCTTCTGGAAACAATTACAGCAACACATCACTTCCATGTGGCACCATGGCTATGTTAATTGTCCGGAACTGTTATTCTCAATGGACTCCATTCCTCGGATCTCACCGAAGGGATTTCGAGGTTTTATGACCCGAACACTCCTTTTGGGTAAGAAAACAATATTACACTGTTGGATAACATCAGATCCGCCGACAGTATCACTCTGGAGAATCTTGATGCTTCGTCAAGCATCAATGGAGCGATTATCCTTGACTTCATTGGATACCCCTACAGGACGAACATTTAGTTCTATTTGGGAACCATTCTGGTTAACACTGACTCATAAAGCTCGAAGTAACCTATTGAACCCGTAACAATTGAACTGATGGAGGATGGAATCTTGTTCATTTAGGAGGTTGGGGGGGGGAAGAGGGCAGGGAGGGGGAGGAGGGGGGACTCTACTTGTTTGGAATGATATTTACTGTTAACTTTGTTAAAACCAATAAACATATTTCAACAAAAACATAAAAAAAGAGAACGAGGGAACGAGAACGTGTGAAAAAAAGATAAAAAGAGAACGAGGGAACGAGAACGTGTGAAAAAAAACATAAAAAAAGAGATCGAGGGAACGAGAACATGTGAAAAAAAAGATAAAAAGAGAACGAGGGAACGAGAACGTGTGAAAAAAAAGATAAAAAGAGAACGAGGGAATGATAACGTGTGAAAAAAAACATTAAAAAAGAGAACGAGGGAACGAGTACGTGTAAAAAAAACATTAAAAAAGAGAAAGAGGGAACGAGAACGTGTGAAAAAAACATAAAAAAGAGAAAGAGGGAACGAGTACGTGTGAAAAAAAACATAAAAAAAAGAGAATGAGGGAACGAGAACGTGTGAAAAAAGAGAACGAGGGAACGAGTATGTGTGAAAAAAAAAGATAAAAAGAGAACGAGGGAACGAGTACGTGTGAAAAAAAAACATTAAAAAAGAGAACGAGGGAACGAGAACGTGTGAAAAAAACATTGAAAAAGAGAACGAGGGAACGAGAACGTGTAAAAAAAATATAAAAAAAGAGAACAAGAGAACGAGAACGTATGAAAAAAGAGATAAAAAGAGAAAGAGGGAACGAGAACGTGTGAAAAAAAGATAAAAAGAGAACGAGGGAATGAGTACGTGTGAAAAAAAACATAAAAAAAGAGAACGAGGGAATGAGAACCTGTGAAAAGAAAACATAAAAAGAGAACGAGGGAAGGAGTACGTGTGAAAAAAAATAAAAATAGAGAACGAGGGAACGAGTACGTGTAAAAAACATAAAAAAGAGAACGAGGGAACGAGAACGTGTAAAAAAAACATTAAAAAAGAGAACGAGGGAACGAGAACGTGTGAAAAAAGAGATAAAAAGAGAACGAGGGAACGAGAACGTGTGAAAAAAAACATTAAAAAAGAGAACGAGGGAATGAGAACGTGTGAAAAAAAAGATAAAAAGAGAACGAGGGAACGAGTACGTGTGAAAAAAAACATAAAAAAAGAGAACGAGGGAACGAGAACATGTGAAAAAAAAGATAAAAAGAGAACGAGGGAACGAGAACGTGTGAAAAAAAACATAAAAAAAGAGAACGAGGGAACGAGAACGTGTGAAAAAAAGAGAACGAGGGAACGAGTATATGTGAAAAAAAAGATAAAAAGAGAACGAGGGAACGAGTACGTGTGAAAAAAAACATTAAAAAAAGAGAACGAGGGAACGAGAACGTGTGAAAAAAAGATAAAAAGAGAACGAGGGAACGAGTACATGTAAAAAACATAAAAAAAGAGAACGAGGGAACGAGAACGTGTGAAAAAAAGATATAAAAGAGAACGAGGGAACGAGAACGTGTGAAAAAAAACATAAAAAAAGAGAACGAGGGAACGAGAACCTGTGAAAAAAAGATAAAAAGAGAACGAGGGAACGAGAACGTGTGAAAAAAAAACATAAAAAGAGAACTAGGGAACGAGTACGTGTGAAAAAAACATAAAAAAAGATTACGAGGGAACGAGTATGTGTAAAAAAACATAAAAAAAGAGAACGAGGGAACGAGTACGTGTGAAAAAAAACATAAAAAAGAGAACGAGGGAACGAGAACGTGTGAAAAAAAGATAAAAAGAGAACGAGGGAACGAGAACGTGTGAAAAAAAGATAAAAAAGAGAATGAGGGAACGAGTACGTGTGAAAAAAAACATAAAAAAGAGAACGATGGAACGAGAACGTGTGAAAAAAAAGATAAAAAGAGAACGAGGGAACGAGAACGTGTGAAAAAAAACATAAAAAAGAGAACGAGGGAACGAGAACGTGTGAAAAAAAACATAAAAAAGAGAACGAGGGAACGAGTAACGTGTGAAAAAAAACATAAAAAAAGAGAACGAGGGAACGAGAACGTGTGAAAAAAAACATAAAAAAAGAGAACGAGGGAACGAGAACGTGTGAAAAAAAAGATAAAAAAGAGAACGAGGGAACGAGAACGTGTGAAAAAAAGATAAAAAAGAGAACGAGGGAACGAGTACGTGTGAAAAAAAACATAAAAAAAGAGAACGAGGGAACGAGAACGTGTGAAAAAAAAAAAAAAAAAGAGAACGAGGGAACGAGAACGTGTGAAAAAAAACATAAAAAAAGAGAACGAGGGAACGAGAACGTGTGAAAAAAAAGATAAAAAGAGAACGAGGGAACGAGAACGTGTGAAAAAAAACATAAAAAAAGAGAACGAGTGAACGAGAACGTGTGAAAAAAAGATAAAAAGAGAACGAGGGAACGAGAACGTGTGAAAAAAAAAATAAAAAAGAGAACGAGGGAACGAGAACGTGTGAAAAAAAACATAAAAAAAGAGAACGAGGGAACGAGAACCTGTGAAAAGAAAACATAAAAAAGAGAACGAGGGAACGAGTACGTGTGAAAAAAAAATAAAAATAGAGAACGAGGGAACGAGTACGTGTAAAAAAAACATAAAAAAAGAGAACGAGGGAACGAGAACGTGTGAAAAAAAACATTAAAAAAAGAGAACGAGGGAACGAGAACGTGTGAAAAAAAGAGATAAAAAAGAGAACGAGGGAACGAGAACGTGTGAAAAAAAACATAAAAAAGAGAACGAGGGAACGAGAACGTGTGAAAAAAAACATAAAAAAGAGAACGAGGGAACGAGTACGTGTGAAAAAAAAACATAAAAAAAGAGAACGAGGGAACGAGAACGTGTGAAAAAAAAGATAAAAAAGAGAACGAGGGAACGAGAACGTGTGAAAAAAACATAAAAAAAGAGAACGAGGGAACGAGAACGTGTGAAAAAAAAACATAAAAAAAGAGAACGAGGGAACGAGAACGTGTGAAAAAAAAAAAAAAAAAGAGAACGAGGGAACGAGAACGTGTGAAAAAAAACATAAAAAAAGAGAACGAGGGAACGAGAACGTGTGAAAAAAACATAAAAAAAGAGAACGAGGGAACGAGAACGTGTGAAAAAAAAACATAAAAAAAGAGAACGAGGGAACGAGAACGTGTGAAAAAAAACATAAAAAAAGAGAACGAGGGAACGAGTAACGTGTGAAAAAAAACATAAAAAAAGAGAACGAGGGAACGAGAACGTGTGAAAAAAAACATAAAAAGAGAACGAGGGAACGAGAACGTGTGAAAAAAAAGATAAAAAGAGAACGAGGGAACGAGAACGTGTGAAAAAAAACATAAAAAAAGAGAACGAGGGAACGAGAACGTGTGAAAAAAAACATAAAAAAAGAGAACGAGGGAACGAGTACGTGTGAAAAAAAACATAAAAAAAGAGAACGAGGGAACGAGAACGTGTGAAAAAAAGATAAAAAGAGAATGAGGGAACGAGTACGTGTGAAAAAAAACATAAAAAAGAGAACGATGGAACGAGAACGTGTGAAAAAAAGATAAAAAGAGAACGAGGGAACGAGTAACGTGTGAAAAAAAAACATAAAAAAAAGAGAACGAGGGAACGAGAACTGTGTGAAAAAAAACATAAAAAAGAGAACGAGGGAACGAGAACGTGTGAAAAAAACATAAAAAAAGAGAAGGAGGGAACGAGAACATGTGAAAAAAAGATAAAAAGAGAACGAGGGAACGAGAACGTGTGAAAAAAAAACATAAAAAAAAGAGAACGAGTTAACTAGAACGTGTGAAAAAAAGATAAAAAGAGAACGAGGGAACGAGAACATGTGAAAAAAAAGATAAAAAGAGAACGAGGGAACGAGAACGTGTGAAAAAAAACATAAAAAAGAGAACGAGGGAACGAGAACATGTGAAAAAAAGATAAAAAGAGAACGAGGGAACGAGTACGTGTAAAAAAACATAAAAAAAAGAGAACGAGGGAACGAGAACGTGTGAAAAAAAAGATAAAAAGAGAACGAGGGAACGAGAACGTGTGAAAAAAAACATAAAAAAAAGAGAACGAGGGAACGAGAACATGTGAAAAAAAGATAAAAAGAGAACGAGGGAACGAGAACGTGTGAAAAAAAACATAAAAAAAGAGAACGAGGGAACGAGAACGTGTGAAAAAAAAGATAAAAAGAGAACGAGGGAACGAGAACGTGTGAAAAAAAACATAAAAAAAGAGAACGAGGGAACGAGTACGTGTAAAAAAAACATTAAAAAAGAGAACGAGGGAACGAGAACGTGTGAAAAAAAAACATAAAAAAGAGAACGAGGGAACGAGTACGTGTGAAAAAAACATAAAAAAGAGAACGAGGGAACGAGAACGTGTGAAAAAAACATAAAAAGAGAACGAGGGAACGAGTATATGTGAAAAAAAGATAAAAAGAGAACGAGGGAACGAGAACGTGTGAAAAAAAAACATAAAAAAAGAGAACGAGGGAACGAGAACGTGTGAAAAAAAAAAAAAAAAAGAGAACGAGGGAACGAGAACGTGTGAAAAAAAACATAAAAAAAAGAGAACGAGGGAACGAGAACGTGTGAAAAAAAAGATAAAAAGAGAACGAGGGAACGAGAACGTGTGAAAAAAAAACATAAAAAAAGAGAACGAGGGAACGAGAACGTGTGAAAAAAAGATAAAAAAGAGAACGAGGGAACGAGAACGTGTGAAAAAAAAACATAAAAAGAGAACGAGGGAACGAGTAACGTGTGAAAAAAAACATAAAAAAAGAGAACGAGGGAACGAGAACGTGTGAAAAAAAACATAAAAAAAGAGAACGAGGGAACGAGTACGTGTGAAAAAAACATAAAAAAAGAGAACGAGGGAACGAGAACGTGTGAAAAAAAACATAAAAAAGAGAACGAGGGAACGAGTACGTGTGAAAAAAAAACATAAAAAAAGAGAACGAGGGAACGAGTAACGTGTGAAAAAAAAGATAAAAAGAGAACGAGGGAACGAGAACGTGTGAAAAAAAAGATAAAAAGAGAACGAGGGAACGAGAACGTGTGAAAAAAAACATAAAAAAGAGAACGAGGGAACGAGTACGTGTGAAAAAAAACATAAAAAAGAGAACGAGGGAACGAGAACGTGTGAAAAAAACATAAAAAAGAGAACGAGGGAACGAGTACGTGTGAAAAAAAACATAAAAAAAGAGAACGAGGGAACGAGAACGTGTGAAAAAAAAGATAAAAAAGAGAACGAGGGAACGAGAACGTGTGAAAAAAAACATAAAAAAGAGAACGAGGGAACGAGAACGTGTGAAAAAAAACATAAAAAAAGAGAACGAGGGAACTGAGAACGTGTGAAAAAAAACATAAAAAAGAGAACGAGGGAACGAGAACGTGTGAAAAAAAAAAAAAAAAAGAGAACGAGGGAACGAGAACGTGTGAAAAAAAACATAAAAAAAGAGAACGAGGGAACGAGAACGTGTGAAAAAAAACATAAAAAAGAGAACGAGGGAACGAGAACGTGTGAAAAAAAAGATAAAAAAGAGAACGAGGGAACGAGTACGTGTGAAAAAAAACATAAAAAAAGAGAACGAGGGAACGAGAACGTGTGAAAAAAACATAAAAAAAGAGAACGAGGGAACGAGAACGTGTGAAAAAAAAGATAAAAAAGAGAACGAGGGAACGAGAACGTGTGAAAAAAAACATAAAAAAAGAGAACGAGGGAACGAGAACGTGTGAAAAAAAACATAAAAAAGAGAACGAGGGAACGAGAACGTGTGAAAAAAAACATAAAAAAAGAGAACGAGGGAACGAGAACGTGTGAAAAAAAGATAAAAAAGAGAACGAGGGAACGAGAACGTGTGAAAAAAAACATAAAAAAAGAGAACGAGGGAACGAGAACGTGTGAAAAAAAACATAAAAAAAGAGAACGAGGGAACGAGTAACGTGTGAAAAAAAACATAAAAAAAGAGAACGAGGGAACGAGAACGTGTGAAAAAAAACATAAAAAGAGAACGAGGGAACGAGAACGTGTGAAAAAAAAGATAAAAAGAGAACGAGGGAACGAGAACGTGTGAAAAAAAACATAAAAAAAGAGAACGAGGGAACGAGAACGTGTGAAAAAAACATAAAAAAAGAGAACGAGGGAACGAGTACGTGTGAAAAAAAACATAAAAAAAGAGAACGAGGGAACGAGAACGTGTGAAAAAAAACATAAAAAGAGAACGAGGGAACGAGAACGTGTGAAAAAAAGATAAAAAGAGAACGAGGGAACGAGAACGTGTAAACAAAACATAAAAAAAGAGAACGAGGGAACGAGAACGTGTGAAAAAAACATAAAAAAGAGAACGAGGGAACGAGAACGTGTGAAAAAAAACATAAAAAAAGAGAACGAGGGAACGAGAACGTGTGAAAAAAAACATAAAAAAAGAGAACGAGGGAACGAGAACGTGTGAAAAAAAACATAAAAAAGAGAACGAGGGAACGAGAACGTGTGAAAAAAACATAAAAAAGAGAACGAGGGAACGAGAACGTGTGAAAAAAAAGATAAAAAGAGAACGAGGGAACGAGAACGTGTGAAAAAAAGAGATAAAAAAGAGAACGAGGGAACGAGTACGTGTGAAAAAAAAACATAAAAAAAGAGAACGAGGGAACGAGAACGTGTGAAAAAAAACATAAAAAAAGAGAACGAGGGAACGAGAACGTGTGAAAAAAAACATAAAAAGAGAGAACGAGGGAACGAGAACGTGTGAAAAAAAACATAAAAAAGAGAACGAGGGAACGAGAACGTGTGAAAAAAAACATAAAAAAGAGAACGAGGGAACGAGAACGTGTGAAAAAAAACATAAAAAAAGAGAACGAGGGAACGAGAACGTGTGAAAAAAAAGATAAAAAAGAGAACGAGGGAACGAGAACGTGTGAAAAAAAACATAAAAAAGAGAACGAGGGAACGAGAACGTGTGAAAAAAAAAAAAAAAAAGAGAACGAGGGAACGAGAACGTGTGAAAAAAAACATAAAAAAAGAGAACGAGGGAACGAGAACGTGTGAAAAAAACATAAAAAAGAGAACGAGGGAACGAGAACGTGTGAAAAAAAACATAAAAAAGAGAACGAGGGAACGAGAACGTGTGAAAAAAACATAAAAAAGAGAACGAGGGAACGAGTAACGTGTGAAAAAAAACATAAAAAAAGAGAACGAGGGAACGAGAACGTGTGAAAAAAAGACATAAAAAAGAGAACGAGGGAACGAGAACGTGTGAAAAAAAACATAAAAAAAGAGAACGAGGGAACGAGAACGTGTGAAAAAAAACATAAAAAAGAGAACGAGGGAACGAGAACGTGTGAAAAAAAACATAAAAAAAGAGAACGAGGGAACGAGAACGTGTGAAAAAAAACATAAAAAAAGAGAACGAGGGAACGAGAACGTGTGAAAAAAAACATAAAAAAAGAGAACGAGGGAACGAGAACGTGTGAAAAAAAAGATAAAAAAGAGAACGAGGGAACGAGAACGTGTGAAAAAAAACATAAAAAAAGAGAACGAGGGAACGAGAACGTGTGAAAAAAAACATAAAAAAGAGAACGAGGGAACGAGAACGTGTGAAAAAAAAGATAAAAAAGAGAACGAGGGAACGAGAACGTGTGAAAAAAACATAAAAAAAGAGAACGAGGGAACGAGAACGTGTGAAAAAAAACATAAAAAAGAGAACGAGGGAACGAGAACGTGTGAAAAAAAACATAAAAAAGAGAACGAGGGAACGAGAACGTGTGAAAAAAACATAAAAAAGAGAACGAGGGAACGAGAACGTGTGAAAAAAAAGATAAAAAGAGAACGAGGGAACGAGAACGTGTGAAAAAAAACATAAAAAAAGAGAACGAGGGAACGAGAACGTGTGAAAAAAACATAAAAAAGAGAACGAGGGAACGAGAACGTGTGAAAAAAAGATAAAAAAGAGAACGAGGGAACGAGAACGTGTGAAAAAAAAAGATAAAAAAGAGAACGAGGGAACGAGTACGTGTGAAAAAAAACATAAAAAAGAGAACGAGGGAACGAGTAACGTGTGAAAAAAAACATAAAAAAAGAGAACGAGGGAACGAGAACGTGTGAAAAAAAAACATAAAAAAGAGAACGAGGGAACGAGAACGTGTGAAAAAAAACATAAAAAAGAGAACGAGGGAACGAGAACGTGTGAAAAAAACATAAAAAAAGAGAACGAGGGAACGAGAACGTGTGAAAAAAAACATAAAAAAGAGAACGAGGGAACGAGAACGTGTGAAAAAAAAGATAAAAAGAGAACGAGGGAACGAGAACGTGTGAAAAAAAACATAAAAAAAGAGAACGAGGGAACGAGAACGTGTGAAAAAAAACATAAAAAAGAGAACGAGGGAACGAGAACGTGTGAAAAAAAACATAAAAAAAGAGAACGAGGGAACGAGAACGATGTGAAAAAAAAAAAAAAAAAGAGAACGAGGGAACGAGAACGTGTGAAAAAAAACATAAAAAAAGAGAACGAGTGAACGAGAACGTGTGAAAAAAAGATAAAAAGAGAACGAGGGAACGAGAACGTGTGAAAAAAAAGATAAAAAGAGAACGAGGGAACGAGAACGTGTGAAAAAAAACATAAAAAAGAGAACGAGGGAACGAGAAAGTGTGAAAAAAAGATAAAAAGAGAACGAGGGAACGAGAACGTGTGAAAAAAAACATAAAAAAAGAGAACGAGGGAACGAGAACGTGTGAAAAAAAAAAAAAAAAAGAGAACGAGGGAACGAGAACGTGTGAAAAAAAACATAAAAAAAGAGAACGAGGGAACGAGAACGTGTGAAAAAAAACATAAAAAAGAGAACGAGGGAACGAGAACGTGTGAAAAAAAAGATAAAAAGAGAACGAGGGAACGAGTACGTGTGAAAAAAAACATAAAAAAAGAGAACGAGGGAACGAGAACGTGTGAAAAAAAACATAAAAAAGAGAACGAGGGAACGAGAACGTGTGAAAAAAACATAAAAAAGAGAACGAGGGAACGAGAACGTGTGAAAAAAAACATAAAAAAAGAGAACGAGGGAACGAGAACGTGTGAAAAAAAAGAAAAAAAAGAGAACGAGGGAACGAGAAACGTGTGAAAAAAACATAAAAAAGAGAACGAGGGAACAACGTGTGAAAAAAAACATAAAAAAGAGAACGAGGGAACGAGAACGTGTGAAAAAAAAAAAAAAAAAGAGAACGAGGGAACGAGAACGTGTGAAAAAAAACATAAAAAAAGAGAACGAGGGAACGAGAACGTGTGAAAAAAAAACATAAAAAAGAGAACGAGGGAACGAGAACGTGTGAAAAAAAACATAAAAAAAGAGAACGAGTGAACGAGAACGTGTGAAAAAAAACATAAAAAGAGAACGAGGGAACGAGAACGTGTGAAAAAAAAGATAAAAAGAGAACGAGGGAACGAGAACGTGTGAAAAAAAACATAAAAAAAGAGAACGAGGGAACGAGAACGTGTGAAAAAAAGATAAAAAAGAGAACGAGGGAACGAGAACGTGTGAAAAAAAAACATAAAAAAGAGAACGAGGGAACGAGAACGTGTGAAAAAAACATAAAAAAGAGAACGAGGGAACGAGAACGTGTGAAAAAAACATAAAAAAAGAGAACGAGGGAACGAGAACGTGTGAAAAAAACATAAAAAAGAGAACGAGGGAACGAGAACGTGTGAAAAAAACATAAAAAAGAGAACGAGGGAACGAGAACGTGTGAAAAAAAACATAAAAAAAGAGAACGAGGGAACGAGAACGTGTGAAAAAAAACATAAAAAAGAGAACGAGGGAACGAGAACGTGTGAAAAAAAAGATAAAAAGAGAACGAGGGAACGAGAACGTGTGAAAAAAAACATAAAAAAGAGAACGAGGGAACGAGAACGTGTGAAAAAAAACATAAAAAAGAGAACGAGGGAACGAGAACGTGTGAAAAAAAACATAAAAAAAGAGAACGAGGGAACGAGAACGTGTGAAAAAAAGATAAAAAAGAGAACGAGGGAACGAGTACGTGTGAAAAAAAACATAAAAAAAGAGAACGAGGGAACGAGAACGTGTGAAAAAAAAGATAAAAAAAGAGAACGAGGGAACGAGAACGTGTGAAAAAAAACATAAAAAAAGAGAACGAGGGAACGAGAACGTGTGAAAAAAAAACATAAAAAAGAGAACGAGGGAACGAGAACGTGTGAAAAAAGAGATAAAAAGAGAACGAGGGAACGAGTACGTGTGAAAAAAAACATAAAAAAAGAGAACGAGGGAACGAGAACGTGTGAAAAAAAACATAAAAAAAGAGAACGAGGGAACGAGAACGTGTGAAAAAAAACATAAAAAAAGAGAACGAGGGAACGAGAACGTGTGAAAAAAAACATAAAAAAAGAGAACGAGGGAACGATAACGTGTGAAAAAAAACATAAAAAAAGAGAACGAGTGAACGAGAACGTGTGAAAAAAAACATAAAAAGAGAACGAGGGAACGAGAACGTGTGAAAAAAAGATAAAAAAGAGAACGAGGGAACGAGAACGTGTGAAAAAAAACATAAAAAAAGAGAACGAGGGAACGAGAACGTGTGAAAAAAAACATAAAAAAAGAGAACGAGGGAACGAGAACGTGTGAAAAAAAACATAAAAAAAGAGAACGAGGGAACGAGAACGTGTGAAAAAAAGACATAAAAAAGAGAACGAGGGAACGAGAACGTGTGAAAAAAAAGATAAAAAGAGAACGAGGGAACGAGTACGTGTGAAAAAAAACATAAAAAAGAGAACGAGGGAACGAGAACGTGTGAAAAAAAAAAAAAAAAAAGAGAACGAGGGAACGAGAACGTGTGAAAAAAAACATAAAAAAAGAGAACGAGGGAACGAGAACGTGTGAAAAAAAAACATAAAAAAGAGAACGAGGGAACGAGAACGTGTGAAAAAAAACATAAAAAAGAGAACGAGGGAACGAGAACGTGTGAAAAAAAACATAAAAAAAGAGAACGAGGGAACGAGAACGTGTGAAAAAAAACATAAAAAAGAGAACGAGGGAACGAGAACGTGTGAAAAAAAACATAAAAAAGAGAACGAGGGAACGAGAACGTGTGAAAAAAACATAAAAAAAGAGAACGAGGGAACGAGTACGTGTGAAAAAAAACATAAAAAAAGAGAACGAGGGAACGAGAACGTGTGAAAAAAAAACATAAAAAAGAGAACGAGGGAACGAGAACGTGTGAAAAAAAACATAAAAAAGAGAACGAGGGAACGAGAACGTGTGAAAAAAAAACATAAAAAAAGAGAACGAGGGAACGAGAACGTGTGAAAAAAAACATAAAAAAAGAGAACGAGGGAACGAGTAACGTGTGAAAAAAAACATAAAAAAAGAGAACGAGGGAACGAGAACGTGTGAAAAAAAACATAAAAAAAGAGAACGAGGGAACGAGAACGTGTGAAAAAAAGACATAAAAAAGAGAACGAGGGAACGAGAACGTGTGAAAAAAAAGATAAAAAAGAGAACGAGGGAACGAGTACGTGTGAAAAAAAACATAAAAAAGAGAACGAGGGAACGAGAACGTGTGAAAAAAAACATTAAAAAAGAGAACGAGGGAACGAGAACGTGTGAAAAAAAACATAAAAAAAGAGAACGAGGGAACGAGAACGTGTGAAAAAAAACATTAAAAAAGAGAACGAGGGAACGAGAACGTGTGAAAAAAAACATAAAAAAGAGAACGAGGGAACGAGAACGTGTGAAAAAAAGAGATAAAAAGAGAACGAGGGAACGAGAACGTGTGAAAAAAAAGATAAAAAAAGAGAACGAGGGAACGAGTACGTGTGAAAAAAAACATAAAAAAGAGAACGAGGGAACGAGAACGTGTGAAAAAAAAGATAAAAAGAGAACGAGGGAACGAGAACGTGTGAAAAAAAAAATAAAAAAGAGAACGAGGGAACGAGTACGTGTGAAAAAAAACATAAAAAAAGAGAACGAGGGAACGAGAACGTGTGAAAAAAAAAGATAAAAAAGAGAACGAGGGAACGAGAACGTGTGAAAAAAAACATTAAAAAAGAGAACGAGGGAACGAGAACGTGTGAAAAAAAGATAAAAAAGAGAACGAGGGAACGAGAACGTGTGAAAAAAAACATAAAAAAAGAGAACGAGGGAACGAGAACAGTGTGAAAAAAAACATAAAAAAGAGAACGAGGGAACGAGAACGTGTGAAAAAAGAGATAAAAAAGAGAACGAGGGAACGAGAACGTGTGAAAAAAAGATAAAAAAGAGAACGAGGGAACGAGTACGTGTGAAAAAAAACATAAAAAAGAGAACGAGGGAACGAGAACGTGTGAAAAAAAAGATAAAAAAGAGAACGAGGGAACGAGAACGTGTGAAAAAAAACATAAAAAAAGAGAACGAGGGAACGAGAACGTGTGAAAAAAAACAAAAAAAAAGAGAACGAGGGAACGAGAACGTGTGAAAAAAAACATAAAAAAAGAGAACGAGGGAACGAGAACATGTGAAAAAAAAGATAAAAAGAGAACGAGGGAACGAGAACGTGTGAAAAAAAACATAAAAAAAGAGAACGAGTGAACGAGAACGTGTGAAAAAAAGATAAAAAGAGAACGAGGGAACGAGACCGTGTGAAAAAAAGATAAAAAGAGAACGAGGGAACGAGAACGTGTGAAAAAAAACATAAAAAAAGAGAACGAGGGAACGAGAACGTGTGAAAAAAACATAAAAAGAGAACGAGGGAACGAGTACGTGTAAAAAAACATAAAAAAAGAGAACGAGGGAACGAGAACGTGTGAAAAAAAAGATAAAAAGAGAACGAGGGAACGAGAACGTGTGAAAAAAAAGATAAAAAGAGAACGAGGGAACGAGAACGTGTGAAAAAAAACATAAAAAAGAGAACGAGGGAACGAGTACGTGTGAAAAAAACATAAAAAAAGAGAACGAGGGAACGAGAACGTGTGAAAAAAAACATAAAAAAGAGAACGAGGGAACGAGTACGTGTGAAAAAAAACATAAAAAAAGAGAACGAGGGAACGAGAACGTGTGAAAAAAAAGAGAACGAGGGAACGAGTATGTGTGAAAAAAAAGATAAAAAGAGAACGAGGGAACGAGTACGTGTGAAAAAAAACATTAAAAAAAGAGAACGAGGGAACGAGAACGTGTGAAAAAAAAGATAAAAAAGAGAACGAGGGAACGAGAACGTGTAAACAAAACATAAAAAAAGAGAACGAGTGAACGAGAACGTGTGAAAAAAACATAAAAAAAGAGAACGAGGGAACGAGTACGTGTGAAAAAAAACATAAAAAAAGAGAACGAGTGAACGAGAACGTGTGAAAAAAAACATAAAAGAGAACGAGGGAACGAGAACGTGTGAAAAAAAGATAAAAAGAGAACGAGGGAACGAGAACGTGTAAACAAAACATAAAAAAAGAGAACGAGGGAACGAGAACGTGTGAAAAAAAACATAAAAAAGAGAACGAGGGAACGAGAACGTGTGAAAAAAACATAAAAAAAGAGAACGAGTGAACAAGAACGTGTGAAAAAAAATAAAAAAAGAGAACGAGGGAACGAGAACGTGTGAAAAAAACATAAAAAAAGAGAACGAGTGAACGAGAACGTGTGAAAAAAACATAAAAAAAGAGAACGAGGGAACGACAACGTGTGAAAAAAAACATAAAAAAAGAGAACGAGGGAACGAGTACGTGTGAAAAAAAACATAAAAAAAGAGAACGAGGGAACGACAACGTGTGAAAAAAAACATAAAAAAGAGAACGAGTGAACGAGAACGTGTAAAAAAAAACATAAAAGAGAACGAGGGAACGAGAACGTGTGAAAAAAAACATAAAAAAAGAGAACGAGGGAAACGACAACGTGTGAAAAAAAACATAAAAAAAGAGAACGAGTGAACGAGAACGTGTGAAAAAAAACATAAAAGAGAACGAGGGAACGAGAACGTGTGAAAAAAGAGATAAAAAGAGAAAGAGGGAACGAGTACGTGTGAAAAAAAACATAAAAAAAGAGAACGAGTGAACGAGAACGTGTGAAAAAAAACATAAAAAAAGAGAACGAGGGAACGAGAACGTGTGAAAAAAAACATAAAAAAAGAGAACGAGGGAACGAGAACGTGTGAAAAAAAACATAAAAAAGAGAACGAGGGAACGAGAACGTGTGAAAAAAAGAGATAAAAAAGAGAAAGAGGGAACGAGTACGTGTGAAAAAAAACATAAAAAAAGAGAACGAGTGAACGAGAACGTGTGAAAAAAAACATAAAAAAAGAGAACGAGGGAACGAGAACGTGTAAAAAAAACATAAAAAAAGAGAACGAGGGAACGAGAACGTGTGAAAAAAAACATAAAAAAAGAGAACGAGGGAACGAGTACGTGTGAAAAAAAAACATAAAAAAAGAGAACGAGTGAACGAGAACGTGTGAAAAAAAACATAAAAGAGAACGAGGGAACGAGAACGTGTGAAAAAAAGATAAAAAGAGAACGAGGGAACGAGAACGTGTAAAAAAACATTAAAAAAGAGAACGAGGGAACGAGTACGTGTGAAAAAAAACATAAAAAAAGAGAACGAGGGAACGAGAACGTGTAAAAAAACATTAAAAAAGAGAACGATGGAACGAGAACGTGTGAAAAAAAGAGATAAAAAGAGAACGAGTGAATGAGAACGTGTGAAAAAAAGATAAAAAGAGAACGAGGGAACGAGTACGTGTGAAAAAAAAACATAAAAAAGAGAACGAGGGAACGAGAACGTGTGAAAAAAAAGATAAAAAGAGAACGAGGGAACGAGAACGTGTGAAAAAAACATAAAAAAAGAGAACGAGGGAAAGAGAACATGTGAAAAAAAAGATAAAAAGAGAACGAGGGAACGAGAACGTGTGAAAAAAAACATAAAAAAAGAGAACGAGTTAACTAGAACGTGTGAAAAAAAGATAAAAAGAGAACGACGGAACGAGAACATGTGAAAAAAAGATAAAAAGAGAACGAGGGAACGAGAACGTGTGAAAAAAAACATAAAAAAGAGAACGAGGGAACGAGAACGTGTGAAAAAAAAGATAAAAAGAGAACGAGGGAACGAGTACGTGTGAAAAAAACATAAAAAAAGAGAACGAGGGAACGAGAACGTGTGAAAAAAAACATAAAAAGAGAACGAGGGAACGAGAACGTGTGAAAAAAAACATAAAAAAAGAGAACGAGGGAACGAGAACGTGTGAAAAAAAACATAAAAAAGAGAACGAGGGAACGAGAACGTGTGAAAAAAAACATAAAAAAGAGAACGAGGGAACGAGAACGTGTGAAAAAAACATAAAAAAGAGAACGAGGGAACGAGTACGTGTGAAAAAAAACATAAAAAAAGAGAACGAGGGAACGAGAACGTGTGAAAAAAAACATAAAAAAGAGAACGAGGGAACGAGAACGTGTGAAAAAAAACATAAAAAAGAGAACGAGGGAACGAGAACGTGTGAAAAAAAACATAAAAAAGAGAACGAGGGAACGAGAACGTGTGAAAAAAAACATTAAAAAAAGAGAACGAGGGAACGAGTACGTGTGAAAAAAAACATAAAAAAAGAGAACGAGGGAACGAGAACGTGTGAAAAAAAACATAAAAAAAGAGAACGAGGGAACGAGAACGTGTAAAAAAAACATAAAAAAAGAGAACGAGGGAACGAGAACGTGTGAAAAAAACATAAAAAAAGAGAACGAGGGAACGAGTACGTGTGAAAAAAAACATAAAAAAAGAGAACGAGTGAAAGAGAACGTGTGAAAAAAAACATAAAAGAGAACGAGGGAACGAGAACGTGTGAAAAAAAGATAAAAAGAGAACGAGGGAACGAGAACGTGTAAACAAAACATAAAAAAAGAGAACGAGGGAACGAGAACGTGTGAAAAAAAACATAAAAAAAGAGAACGAGGGAACAACGTGTGAAAAAAAACATAAAAAAAGAGAACGAGGGAACGAGAACGTGTGAAAAAAACATTAAAAAAGAGAACGAGGGAACGAGAACGTGTGAAAAAAGAGATAAAAAGAGAACGAGGGAACGAGAACGTGTGAAAAAAAAAAAAAAAAAGAGAACGAGGGAACGAGTACGTGTGAAAAAAAACATAAAAAAAGAGAACGAGGGAACGAGAACGTGTGAAAAAAAAGATAAAAAGAGAACGAGGGAACGAGAACGTGTGAAAAAAAACATAAAAAAAGAGAACGAGGGAACGAGAACATGTGAAAAAAAGATAAAAAAGAGAACGAGGGAACGAGAACGTGTGAAAAAAAACATAAAAAAAGAGAACGAGTGAACGAGAACGTGTGAAAAAAAGATAAAAAGAGAACGAGGGAACGAGACCGTGTGAAAAAAAAGATAAAAAGAGAACGAGGGAACGAGAACGTGTGAAAAAAAAACATAAAAAAGAGAACGAGGGAACGAGAACGTGTGAAAAAAAAAAAAAAAAAAGAGAACGAGGGAACGAGTACGTGTGAAAAAAACATAAAAAAGAGAACGAGGGAACGAGAACGTGTGAAAAAAAAGATAAAAAGAGAACGAGGGAACGAGAACGTGTGAAAAAAAACATAAAAAAGAGAACGAGGGAACGAGAACGTGTGAAAAAAAAGATAAAAAGAGAACGAGGGAACGAGAACGTGTGAAAAAAAACATAAAAAAAGAGAACGAGGGAACGAGTACGTGTAAAAAAAACATTAAAAAAAGAGAACGAGGGAACGAGAACGTGTGAAAAAAAACATTAAAAAAGAGAACGAGGGAACGAGAACGTGTAAAAAAACATTAAAAAAAGAGAACGATGGAACGAGAACGTGTGAAAAAAGAGATAAAAAGAGAACGAGGGAACGAGAACGAGTGAAAAAAAGATAAAAAGAGAACGAGGGAACGAGAACGTGTGAAAAAAAAAAAAAAAAAGAGAACGAGGGAACGAGAACGTGTGAAAAAAAACATAAAAAAGAGAACGAGGGAACGAGAACGTGTGAAAAAAAACATAAAAAAGAGAACGATGGAACGAGAACGTGTGAAAAAAACATAAAAAAAGAGAACGAGGGAACGAGAACGTGTGAAAAAAAACATAAAAAAGAGAACGAGGGAACGAGAACGTGTGAAAAAAAACATAAAAAAAGAGAACGAGGGAACGAGAACGTGTGAAAAAAAAGATAAAAAAGAGAACGAGGGAACGAGAACGTGTGAAAAAAAACATAAAAAAGAGAACGAGGGAACGAGAACGTGTGAAAAAAAACATAAAAAAGAGAACGAGGGAACGAGAACGTGTGAAAAAAAAGATAAAAAGAGAACGAGGGAACGAGAACGTGTGAAAAAAAACATAAAAAAAGAGAACGAGGGAACGAGAACGTGTGAAAAAAACATAAAAAAGAGAACGAGGGAACGAGAACGTGTGAAAAAAAACATAAAAAAGAGAACGAGGGAACGAGAACGTGTGAAAAAAAACATAAAAAAGAGAACGAGGGAACGAGAACGTGTGAAAAAAAACATAAAAAAGAGAACGAGGGAACGAGAACGTGTGAAAAAAAACATAAAAAAGAGAACGAGGGGAACGAGTACGTGGTGAAAAAAAACATAAAAAAAAGAGAACGAGGGAACGAGAACAGTGTGAAAAAAAGCATAAAAAAAGAGAACGAGGGAACGAGAACGTGTGAAAAAAAATATAAAAAAAGAGAACGAGGGAACGAGAAAAGTGTGAAAAAAAAAAAAAAGAGAACGAGGGAACGAGAACGTGTGAAAAAAACATAAAAAAAAGAGAACGAGGGAACGAGAACGTGTGAAAAAAAAGATAAAAAGAGAACGAGGGAAACGAGAACGTGTGAAAAAAAGATAAAAAGAGAACGAGGGAACGAGTAACGTGTGAAAAAAAAACATTAAAAAAGAGAACGAGGGAACGAGTACGTGTGAAAAAAAAACATAAAAAAAGAGAAAGAGGGAACGAGAACGTGTGAAAAAAAACATAAAAAAGAGAATCGAGGGGAACGAGTACGTGTGAAAAAAAACATAAAAAAGAGAACGAGGGAACGAGAACGTGTGGAAAAAAGAGAACGAGGGAACGAGTATGTGTGAAAAAAAAAGATAAAAAAGAGAACGAGGGAACGAGAACGTGTGAAAAAAAAACATAAAAAAAGAGAACGAGGGAACGAGAACGTGTGAAAAAAAGATAAAAAGAGAACGAGGGAACGAGAACGTGTAAACAAAACATAAAAAAAGAGAACGAGTGAACGAGAACGTGTGAAGAAAACATAAAAAAAGAGAACGAGGGAACGAGTACGTGTGAAAAAAAACATAAAAAAAGAGAACGAGTGAACGAGAACGTGTGAAAAAAAACCATAAAAAGAGAACGAGGGAACGAGAACGTGTGAAAAAAAAGATAAAAAGAGAACGAAGGAACGAGAACGTGTAAACAAAACATAAAAAAAGAGAACGAGGGAACGAGAACGTGTGAAAAAAACATAAAAAAGAGAACGAGGGAACGAGAACGTGTGAAAAAAACATAAAAAAAGAGAACGAGTGAACAAGAACGTGTGAAAAAAAAAAAAAAAAAGAGAACGAGGGAACGAGAACGTGTGAAAAAACATAAAAAAAGAGTACGAGTGAACGAGAACGTGTGAAAAAAACATAAAAAAAGAGAACGAGGGAAGGACAACGTGTGAAAAAAAACATAAAAAAAGAGAACGAGGGAACGAGTACGTGTGAAAAAAAAACATAAAAAAAGAGAACGAGGGAACGACAACGTGTGAAAAAAAACATAAAAAAGAGAACGAGTGAACGAGAACGTGTAAAAAAAAACATAAAAGAGAACGAGGGAACGAGAACGTGTGAAAAAAACATAAAAAAAGAGAACGAGGGAAACGACAACGTGTGAAAAAAAAACATAAAAAAGAGAACGAGTGAACGAGAACGTGTGAAAAAAAAGAAAAAGAGAACGAGGGAACGAGAACGTGTGAAAAAAGAGATAAAAAAGAGAAAGAGGGAACGAGTACGTGTGAAAAAAACATAAAAAAGAGAACGAGTGAACGAGAACGTGTGAAAAAAAACATAAAAAAAAGAGAACGAGGGAACGAAAACGTGTGAAAAAAACATAAAAAAAGAGAATGAGTGAACGAGAACGTGTGAAAAAAAACATAAAAGAGAACGAGGGAACGAGAACGTGTGAAAAAAAGAGATAAAAAGAGAAAGAGGGAACGAGTACGTGTGAAAAAAAACATAAAAAAAGAGAACGAGTGAACGAGAACGTGTGAAAAAAAACATAAAAAAAGAGAACGAGGGAACGAGAACTTGTAAAAAAAACATAAAAAAGAGAACGAGGGAACGAGAACGTGCGAAAAAAACATAAAAAAAGAGAACGAGGGAACGAGTACGTGTGAAAAAAAACATAAAAAAAGAGAACGAGTGAAAGAGAACGTGTGAAAAAAAACATAAAAAGAGAACGAGGGAACGAGAACGTGTGAAAAAAAAGATAAAAAGAGAACGAGGGAACGAGAACGTGTAAAAAAAACATTAAAAAAAGAGAACGAGGGAACGAGTACGTGTGAAAAAAAACATAAAAAAAGAGAATGAGGGAACGAGAACGTGTAAAAAAACATTAAAAAAGAGAACGATGGAACGAGAACGTGTGAAAAAAGAGATAAAAAGAGAACGAGTGAATGAGAACGTGTGAAAAAAGATAAAAAGAGAACGAGGGAACGAGTACGTGTGAAAAAAAACATAAAAAAGAGAACGAGGGAACGAGAACGTGTGAAAAAAAGATAAAAAGAGAACGAGGGAACGAGAACGTGTGAAAAAAAACATAAAAAAAGAGAACGAGGGAAAGAGAACATGTGAAAAAAAGATAAAAAGAGAACGAGGGAACGAGAACGTGTGAAAAAAACATAAAAAAAGAGAACGAGTTAACTAGAACGTGTGAAAAAAGATAAAAAGAGAACGACGGAACGAGAACATGTGAAAAAAAAGATAAAAAGAGAACGAGGGAACGAGAACGTGTGAAAAAAAACATAAAAAAGAGAACGAGGGAACGAGAACATGTGAAAAAAAGGATAAAAAGAGAACGAGGGAACGAGTACGTGTGAAAAAAACATAAAAAAAGGGGGAGTCACGTGATGACGTGAGCCGGCGTGCACGCAGCTCAGCCAGCTCCGGAGCTCGTTCCCCGCATTTGCTGCGAAACGGGACGAACGGCGAAAATAAACTTAAAACAAAACTCGGCGCTTCTAGTGGGGAATTATATGGACAGATTTCTCATACAACCACAGCAAACCATGTCCACTAAATCGGCCAAGAAAGACAAGGAGAGAGGCAAACCTGCGGAGGACAAAATGGCGGACACAGCATGCGGGGTCCTGAGACAATTCACGCCAGAGACGCTGGCGGAGTTGAAAAGTATAGTCACCCAGGCATTATCCCCCAGCATGGAGCAACTGTCTGCCCAACTTACAAAACTCGAAGGAATAATGGAAGACCACTCAGCGAGGGTGACTGAGCTGGAGGAACGAGTGTCTGCAGTGGAAGATGAAACCCACAGTGTAACGTCGGACCTGGCCAGCCTGAAAACACAGCTAGACCAACAACAAGCTAAGTTGGAGGACCTAGAAAATAGGTCTCGTAGGGGGAACTTAAGATTTATGGGGTTCCCAGAGACAATTGCAGATTCATCTCTTATAAATGTGCTGGAAACATGGCTAGCTAGTGAAATGCAAATGCCTGCTAACATAGGCCCAGTGCGCTTTGAAAGGGTACACCGCGTGGGACCACGACCAGGGACTGATCAAAGACCAAGGGTGGTAATTGGAAAATTGCATAACTACAGGCACAAAATGGAGATACTTAAAGAATTTCGCCTTAAAAGGGAGTCCTTGAATTATGAATCCATACCCATTCGAATTGGACAGGATTATTCTGTTGCCTTGACAGAAAAGAGGAAAGTATTTTACCCTCTGTGCAGGAAGTTGGCTGATCTCAAATACCGATTCCTTTTTCTGTATCCAGCTATACTGAAAATCCAATTGGAAGGCAAATGGCATGTGTTTGAATCAGATGTACTGGCAGGGGAATTCATAAATAGGCTGGGGAATCCAGGACCTTCAACAACTTGACTAATGGAAAGCTCACTAGAACTCTATATGATATCTCACTGTATGACTATGCATTTGCTGTTTCTCCCATACTGATTCTTTTTCAGCTTACTATATGAGGGGGACGAGTTTCCAAGCATCAGAGACGTGCTCTGCCTTCCTGTATCCTAGTGCTACAGGATGGGTCTCTGTATTGGGGGGGAAGTTCAGGAACAGGGGATTCAGGGGAGGGTGGGGGGGATATTGGTAAGGGAGGGGAAGAACACACATGTTGATTGTTATGTATTGTTAGATTTATCCTCTTATGTAGTATATCAAAGAGAATTCATCGCATTGTGCGGGTTCAGGAAAGGACTGAGCACTAAGGATCCCTCAGGTGTAGGCTGGGCGCCTGGGGTTCTCCTGTTAATAATGTTGCGATATGCATGTACCTCAGGTTATGATGAGCGGTAGGACGCTTAGAATATTGTCCTGGAATGTAGGGGGAATAACATCACCTATGAAAAGGACTAAGATCCTAGCCAGATTGAAACATCACAAGGCAGATCTTGCTTGTATTCAGGAAACCCGGCTGACTGTGACCGAACATGCCAAATTACAACGAGGGTGGGTGGGACAGATTTGTTCGGCCTCCTCTCCTAATAAACATGCAGGAGTGGCACTGCTGGTGCGTAGAGGATTTCAAGGGAAGGTTGAACAAATATATGCTGACCCTATGGGGAGATCTTTGCTTTGTAGGGTGACCACATCAGATCAGAAATTTCACCTTCTGATGGTATATGGCCCTAATCAGTATGATCATAAATTTTTCCAAGGTTTGGTTAAACTGGGCCAACATGACCCAACAATATCATTACTACTTTTGGGGGATTTTAATCAGGTCATGGACCCGGTACAGGACCGTACTGGACCGGGAATGAATCATTCTTCAGCACCGCACAGGGGCATACCTTATTTGTGTGACGCCCTAGACTTGGTGGACCCCTGGAGGTTATTGCACCCTCGAGAGAAAGATTTTACACATCAATCTCGGGCCCACCAATCTTTTTCCAGAATAGATTACATATTAGCGTCAACTTCCTTCTTTTCTCATGTTGAGACAGCTGAAATTGGTCCTATCTCTATATCTGACCACTGTCCGATATGGCTGGATCTGTTTACTGGGATATCTCATAATTTGGGAGGGTGGCGGTTCCCTTCTTATTTAATTGACAATCAAGAATTCAAAAATTATTTAATGGAAAAGTGGGAAGATTATCTTCGCTTTAATGCTCAACATAGAGACACACCCCTTCTGTTTTGGGAGGCGGCCAAATCAGTCCTTAGGGGAGATATTATATCATATGTAGTGGCCCACAGAAAGAGGTTGGCACAGGGCATCATACATCTAGAACGGCAATGCTTACTTCTTAAAAAACGACACCTAGCACATCCGACGCCCCGCTCAAATGAACAATTGACATCAGCACAGATTGCACTGAACGCCTTGATTCATGAACGCACAAAAAAACATCTCTACTTCCTACAACATAAATACTATAGATACGGGAACAAACAGGGCAGATTGCTTGCCTCTCTAACTAAGTTGAGACGGCCAGATAGGTATATTTCTTGTCTACATATGTCGGATGGCACGAAAGTGACGAAAACAGGGGAAATATCGGAAAAATTTTTTAGTTATTATAAAAGATTTTACTCCTCGGTAGAGGATGTTGGGGGACCAGACTCTGTGGATTTTCTTGAGGATGCGGGGATGCCCAAATTGACATCCACTATGCGTGACACACTAAATAGACCTATCCAGGGGAAGGAAATACAACTAGCGATAAAACAACTAAGAAACAGAACATCCCCGGGCCCGGATGGGTTTACTCCGGAGTTTTACAAACTCCTATTATCGCAATTATGTGGACCATTAGAGGCGTATTATCACGCAGCAGACGAGGGGGGAACGTTTCCGGAGGGATCCAATCATGCATACATTACACTAATTCCGAAACCTGGGAAACGAGAAACGGATATAGAATCATACAGACCAATATCCCTACTAAATGTAGACATTAAAATTTTAGATAAAGTATTGTCCAATAGGTTGGCGACACTGCTTCCCCAATTGATTGTCCCAGAGCAGGTAGGCTTTGTAAAGCAACGACATTCGGTCCTAAATGTTCGGAGATTATTGACGGCTGTACACAGAGCTCAACTAGAGAGACAGGAGGGAATATTAGTAAGCCTAGACGCGGCTAAAGCCTTTGACAAGGTTAACTGGAAATACCTATTTTCAGTGTTAACATATATGGGAATTACAGGTTGGTTTTCCGACATGATTAGGTTATTATACACATCACCCACAGCTAGCATATTGGTAAACGGGACACGGACTCCTCCGTTCCCGATTGCACGGGGAACGAGGCAGGGTAGTCCTCTCTCCCCTTTGTTATTCTTGCTATATTTAGACCCATTTCTGAGAACACTGCAGAAGGATGATGGCTTGCAGGGCCTCCCGGAAGGGAACTCTCAATTGCGTGTACTGGCGTATGCTGATGACATGCTACTGACATTGGCTGACCCCCAGGCCTCTCTGACCAGAGCTTTAGCGATACTGGATGAATTTAGTCTATATTCAGGAATGGTTCTCAATTTTCAAAAATCCTTGGTACTTCCTTTATCTCGAGATGTCCCAAATAATTGGAGGGGACCGTTTCCATTGCAATGGGCAACCACGTCACTGTCTTATTTAGGAATCCAAATACCTATGAATCTAGCTAGTTTATATTCCTTGAATGTCCTACCGCTCATCACTATTACGAGACAGAAATTGTCAATTTGGAGGGACTTTCCTATATCGTTAATGGGTAAAGTTGCATTATACAACATGGTGATGCTGCCCAAGTGGCTATATATATTTCAAATGCTCCCACTCTTGTTGTCCTCTAAACATGAGAAAGAAATTAGGAAATGTTTAACATCATACTTGTGGAATGGTAAAAAGGCAAGAATTTCCCTGTCTATTCTGATGCTGCCAAAACAGCAGGGGGGAATGGGACTGCATAACCTCCGAATGTTCTCTCAGGCGTGCCAAATGCGCCACTTGAATGACTGGTTCAGAGGGACGAGCCATTTTTCGGCTACTCCTGCGGAACTGACATTATGCTACCCATACCACTTCAGCTACTTATTGCACACCTTACGTATTCCAGGGGGACCACCACCAGTTGGCAAAATATTATATCAACCGCTGCGTCAGGTGTGGAGGCGTTTATGCAGACAATTAAAGATAAATCCTACAGCCACAGCCTACCTGCCGTTTATAGATAACAATGATTTTCAACCTGGGACATCGAGATTTCCTACTTCGGTGTGGAGAACTTCTCACCTACAATATATTTCACAGGTGATAACAGCACAGGGACTGGTGCCATCATTCACTGTTATGATGGCTGAATATAACTGGACTTCTAAGGACTGGTTAGCTTATGCACAGATGACATCTTATGTTAAATCACTACCACCGGCAGGACTTACAAGTCATAGTCAGGAAGCTATCTCGGAAGCGCTATGCCTGACGGCCCAGACTCATATCCCATTGAAATTCCATTTACGTTTTTTGAGAGAGAGTTTGGAGCCCATTTCCTACGACAACTATGCGGCCCGTTGGTCAGGGGATATACATTGTGAGGTGACTGGACAGCACATCCAACAGGGTCTTCAAGCAATCTTTAAAATAACGGGACAAGTGACCCTTATTGAATTGAATTATAAATTCTACCTACGCCTCTATAGAGCACCGACATATCTATATCGTGCTAAAATCAGTGCTACGGACACGTGTGCTAAATGTGCCCAACCAGGAGCTTCTTTGGGACACCAATTTTGGACTTGCCCCCTGGTACAGGGCTTCTGGAAACAATTACAGCAACACATCACTTCCATGTGGCACCATGGCTATGTTAATTGTCCGGAACTGTTATTCTCAATGGACTCCATTCCTCGGATCTCACCGAAGGGATTTCGAGGTTTTATGACCCGAACACTCCTTTTGGGTAAGAAAACAATATTACACTGTTGGATAACATCAGATCCGCCGACAGTATCACTCTGGAGAATCTTGATGCTTCGTCAAGCATCAATGGAGCGATTATCCTTGACTTCATTGGATACCCCTACAGGACGAACATTTAGTTCTATTTGGGAACCATTCTGGTTAACACTGACTCATAAAGCTCGAAGTAACCTATTGAACCCGTAACAATTGAACTGATGGAGGATGGAATCTTGTTCATTTAGGAGGTTGGGGGGGGGAAGAGGGCAGGGAGGGGGGAGGAGGGGGGACTCTACTTGTTTGGAATGATATTTACTGTTAACTTTGTTAAAACCAATAAACATATTTCAACAAAAACATAAAAAAAGAGAACGAGGGAACGAGAACGTGTGAAAAAAAAGATAAAAAGAGAACGAGGGAACGAGAACGTGTGAAAAAAAACATAAAAAAAGAGAACGAGGGAACGAGAACATGTGAAAAAAAGATAAAAAGAGAACGAGGGAACGAGAACGTGTGAAAAAAAGATAAAAAGAGAACGAGGGAATGATAACGTGTGAAAAAAAACATAAAAAAAGAGAACGAGGGAACGAGTACGTGTAAAAAAAACATTAAAAAAGAGAAAGAGGGAACGAGAACGTGTGAAAAAAACATAAAAAAGAGAATGAGGGAACGAGTACGTGTGAAAAAAACATAAAAAAAGAGAATGAGGGAACGAGAACGTGTGAAAAAAGAGAACGAGGGAACGAGTATGTGTGAAAAAAAAGATAAAAAGAGAACGAGGGAACGAGTACGTGTGAAAAAAAAACATTAAAAAAGAGAACGAGGGAACGAGAACGTGTGAAAAAAAGATAAAAAGAGAACGAGGGAACGAGAACGTGTAAACAAAACATAAAAAAAGAGAACGAGTGAACGAGAACGTGTGAAGAAAACATAAAAAAAGAGAACGAGGGAACGAGTACGTGTGAAAAAAAAACATAAAAAAAGAGAACGAGTGAACGAGAACGTGTGAAAAAAACCATAAAAGAGAACGAGGGAACGAGAACGTGTGAAAAAAAGATAAAAAGAGAACGAAGGAACGAGAACGTGTAAACAAAACATAAAAAAAGAGAACGAGGGAACGAGAACGTGTGAAAAAAACATAAAAAAGAGAACGAGGGAACGAGAACGTGTGAAAAAACATAAAAAAAGAGAACGAGTGAACAAGAACGTGTGAAAAAAATATAAAAAAGAGAACGAGGGAACGAGAACGTGTGAAAAAAACATAAAAAAAGAGTACGAGTGAACGAGAACGTGTGAAAAAAACATAAAAAAAGAGAACGAGGGAACGACAACGTGTGAAAAAAACATAAAAAAAGAGAACGAGGGAACGAGTACGTGTGAAAAAAAACATAAAAAAAGAGAACGAGGGAACGACAACGTGTGAAAAAAAACATAAAAAAGAGAACGAGTGAACGAGAACGTGTAAAAAAAACATAAAAGAGAACGAGCGAACGAGAACGTGTGAAAAAAACATAAAAAAAGAGAACGAGGAAACGACAACGTGTGAAAAAAAACATAAAAAAGAGAACGAGTGAACGAGAACGTGTGAAAAAAAAAAAAGAGAACGAGGGAACGAGAACGTGTGAAAAAAGAGATAAAAAGAGAAAGAGGGAACGAGTACGTGTGAAAAAAACATAAAAAAGAGAACGAGTGAACGAGAACGTGTGAAAAAAAACATAAAAAAAGAGAACGAGGGAACGAAAACGTGTGAAAAAAACATAAAAAAAGAGAACGAGTGAACGAGAACGTGTGAAAAAAAAACATAAAAGAGAACGAGGGAACGAGAACGTGTGAAAAAAGAGATAAAAAGAGAAAGAGGGAACGAGTACGTGGGAAAAAAACATAAAAAAAGAGAACGAGTGAACGAGAACGTGTGAAAAAAACATAAAAAAAGAGAACGAGGGAACGAGAACTTGTAAAAAAAACATAAAAAAGAGAACGAGGGAACGAGAACGTGTGAAAAAAAACATAAAAAAAGAGAACGAGGGAACGAGTACGTGTGAAAAAAAACATAAAAAAAGAGAACGAGTGAAAGAGAACGTGTGAAAAAAAACATAAAAGAGAACGAGGGAACGAGAACGTGTGAAAAAAAGATAAAAAGAGAACGAGGGAACGAGAACGTGTAAAAAAACATTAAAAAAGAGAACGAGGGAACGAGTACGTGTGAAAAAAACATAAAAAAAGAGAATGAGGGAACGAGAACGTGTAAAAAAAACATTAAAAAAGAGAACGATGGAACGAGAACGTGTGAAAAAAGAGATAAAAAGAGAACGAGTGAATGAGAACGTGTGAAAAAAGATAAAAAGAGAACGAGGGAACGAGTACGTGTGAAAAACAACATAAAAAAGAGAACGAGGGAACGAGAACGTGTGAAAAAAAGATAAAAAGAGAACGAGGGAACGAGAACGTGTGAAAAAAACATAAAAAAAGAGAACGAGGGAAAGAGAACATGTGAAAAAAAGATAAAAAGAGAACGAGGGAACGAGAACGTGTGAAAAAAAACATAAAAAAAGAGAACGAGTTAACTAGAACGTGTGAAAAAAGATAAAAAGAGAACGACGGAACGAGAACATGTGAAAAAAAGATAAAAAGAGAACGAGGGAACGAGAACGTGTGAAAAAAACATAAAAAAGAGAACGAGGGAACGAGAACATGTGAAAAAAAGATAAAAAGAGAACGAGGGAATGAGTACGTGTGAAAAAAAAAATTAAAAAAGAGAACGAGGGAACGAGTACGTGTAAAAAAAACATTAAAAAAGAGAACGAGGGAACGAGTACGTGTGAAAAAAAACATAAAAAAAGAGAACGAGGGAACGAGAACGTGTGAAAAAAACATAAAAAAAGAGAACGAGGGAACGAGAACTTGTAAAAAAAACATAAAAAAGAGAACGAGGGAACGAGAACGTGCGAAAAAAACATAAAAAAAGAGAACGAGGGAACGAGTACGTGTGAAAAAAAACATAAAAAAAGAGAACGAGTGAAAGAGAACGTGTGAAAAAAAACATAAAAGAGAACGAGGGAACGAGAACGTGTGAAAAAAAAGATAAAAAGAGAACGAGGGAACGAGAACTTGTAAACAAAACATAAAAAAAGAGAACGAGGGAACGAGAACGTGTAAAAAAAACATTAAAAAAGAGAACGAGGGAACGAGTACGTGTGAAAAAAAACATAAAAAAAGAGAACGAGTGAACGAGAACGTGTGAAAAAAACATAAAAAAAGAGAACGAGGGAACGAGAACTTGTAAAAAAAACATAAAAAAGAGAACGAGGGAACGAGAACGTGTGAAAAAAAACATAAAAAAAGAGAACGAGGGAACGAGTACGTGTGAAAAAAAACATAAAAAAAGAGAACGAGTGAAAGAGAACGTGTGAAAAAAAACATAAAAGAGAACGAGGGAACGAGAACGTGTGAAAAAAAAGATAAAAAGAGAACGAGGGAACGAGAACGTGTAAAAAAAACATAAAAAAAGAGAACGAGGGAACGAGAACGTGTAAAAAAACATTAAAAAAGAGAACGAGGGAACGAGTACGTGTGAAAAAAACATAAAAAAAGAGAATGAGGGAACGAGAACGTGTAAAAAAAACATTAAAAAAGAGAACGATGGAACGAGAACGTGTGAAAAAAGAGATAAAAAGAGAACGAGTGAATGAGAACGTGTGAAAAAAGATAAAAAGAGAACGAGGGAACGAGTACGTGTGAAAAAAAAACATAAAAAAGAGAACGAGGGAACGAGAACGTGTGAAAAAAAGATAAAAAGAGAACGAGGGAACGAGAACGTGTGAAAAAAACATAAAAAAAGAGAACGAGGGAAAGAGAACATGTGAAAAAAAGATAAAAAGAGAACGAGGGAACGAGAACGTGTGAAAAAAACATAAAAAAAGAGAACGAGTTAACTAGAACGTGTGAAAAAAGATAAAAAGAGAACGACGGAACGAGAACATGTGAAAAAAAGATAAAAAGAGAACGAGGGAACGAGAACGTGTGAAAAAAAAAATAAAAAAGAGAACGAGGGAACGAGAACATGTGAAAAAAAAGGTAAAAAGAGAACGAGGGAACGAGTACGTGTAAAAAACATAAAAAAAGAAAACGAGGGAACGAGAACGTGTGAAAAAAAGATAAAAAGAGAACGAGGGAACGAGAACGTGTGAAAAAAAACATAAAAAAAGAGAACGAGGGAACGAGAACATGTGCAAAAAAGATAAAAAGAGAACGAGGGAATGAGTACGTGTGAAAAAAAAAATAAAAAAAGAGAACGAGAGAACGAGTACGTGTAAAAAAAACATTAAAAAAGAGAACGAGGGAACGAGTACGTGTGAAAAAAACATAAAAAAAGAGAACGAGGGAACGAGAACGTGTAAAAAAAACATTTAAAAAAAGAACGATGGAACGAGAACGTGTGAAAAAAGAGATAAAAAGAGAACGAGGGAACGAGAACGTGTGAAAAAAGATAAAAAGAGAACGAGGGAACGAGTACGTGTGAAAAAAACATAAAAAAGAGAACGAGGGAACGAGAACGTGTGAAAAAAAGATAAAAAGAGAACGAGAGAACGAGAACGTGTGAAAAAAAACATAAAAAAAGAGAACGAGGGAACGAGAATGTGTGAAAAAAAACATAAAAAAGAGAACGATGGAACGAGAACGTGTGAAAAAAACATAAAAAAAGAGAACGAGGGAACGAGAACATGTGAAAAAAAGATAAAAAGAGAACGAGGGAACGAGAACGTGTGAAAAAAAACATAAAAAAAGAGAACGAGTTAACTAGAACGTGTGAAAAAAGATAAAAAGAGAACGAGGGAATGAGAACATGTGAAAAAAAGATAAAAAGAGAACGAGGGAACGAAAACGTGTGAAAAAAAACATAAAAAAGAGAACGAGGGAACGAGAACATGTGAAAAAAAGGTAATAAGAGAACGAGGGAACGAGTACGTGTAAACAACATAAAAAAAGAGAACGAGGGAACGAGAACGTGTGAAAAAAAGATAAAAAGAGATCGAGGGAACGAGAACGTGTGAAAAAAAACATAAAAAAAGAAAACGAGGGAACGAGAACATGTGAAAAAAAGATAAAAAGAGAACGAGGGAACGAGAACGTGAGAAAAAAAGATAAAAAGAGAACGAGGGAATGATAACGTGTGAAAAAAAACATTAAAAAAGAGAACGAGGGAACGAGTACGTGTAAAAAAAACATTAAAAAAGAGAAAGAGGGAACGAGAACGTGTGAAAAAAAACATAAAAAAGAGAACGAGGGAACGAGTACGTGTGAAAAAAAACATTAAAAAAGAGAACGAGGGAATGAGAACATGTGAAAAAAAGATAAAAAGAGAACGAGGGAACGAGAACGTGTGAAAAAAAACATTAAAAAAGAGAACGAGGGAACGAGTACGTGTGAAAAAAAACATAAAAAAAGAGAACTAGGGAATGAGTACGTGTGAAAAAAAACAAAAAAAGAGAACGAGGGAACGAGAACGTGTGAAAAAAAGATAAAAAGAGAATGAGGGAACGAGAACGTGTGAAAAAAAACATAAAAAAAGAGAACGAGGGAACGAGTACGTGTGAAAAAAAACATAAAAAAGAGAACGAGGGAACGAGAACGTGTGAAAAAAAGATAAAAAGAGAACGAGGGAACGAGTACGTGTGAAAAAAAACATAAAAAAAGAGAACGAGGGAACGAGAACGTGTAAAAAAAACATTAAAAAAGAGAACGAGGGAACGAGAACGTGTGAAAAAAAGAGATAAAAAGAGAACGAGGGAACGAGTATGTGTGGAAAAAAAAGATAAAAAAGAGAACGAGGGAACGAGTACGTGTGAAAAAAAACATAAAAAAAGAGAACGAGGGAATGAGAACGTGTGAAAAAAAACATAAAAAAAGAGAACGAGGGAACTAGAACGTGTGAAAAAAAGATAAAAAGAGAACGAGGGAACGAGAACGTGTGAAAAAAAACATAAAAAAAGAGAACGAGGGAACGAGTACGTGTGAAAAAAAACATTAAAAAAGAGAACGAGGGAACGAGAACGTGTGAAAAAAAACATAAAAAAAGACAACGAGGGAACGAGTACGTGTGAAAAAAAACATAAAAAAGAGAACGAGGGAACGAAAAAGTGTGAAAAAAAGATAAAAAGAGAACGAGGGAATGAGTACATGTGAAAAAAAACATAAAAAAATAGAACGAGAGAACTAGAACGTGTAAAAAAACATTAAAAAAGAGAACGAGGGAACGAGTACGTGTGAAAAAAAAACATAAAAAAAGAGAACGAGGGAACGAGAACGTGTAAAAAAAACATTAAAAAAGAGAACGAGAGAACGAGAACGTGTAAAAAAACATTAAAAAAGAGAACGAGGGAACGAGAACGTGTAAAAAAAACATTAAAAAAGAGAACGATGGAACAAGAACGTGTGAAAAAAGAGATAAAAAGAGAACGAGGGAACGAGAACGTGTGAAAAAAGATAAAAAGAGAACGAGGGAACGAGTACGTGTGAAAAAAACATAAAAAAGAGAACGAGGGAACGAGAACGTGTGAAAAAAAAACATTAAAAAAGAGAACGAGGGAACGAGAATGTGTGAAAAAAAACATAAAAAAGAGAACGATGGAACGAGAACGTGTAAAAAAACATTAAAAAGAGAACGAGGGAACGAGAACGTGTAAAAAAACATTAAAAAAGAGAACGATGGAACGAGAACGTGTGAAAAAAGAGATAAAAAGAGAACGAGGGAACGAGAACGTGTGAAAAAAGATAAAAAGAGAATGAGGGAACGAGTACGTGTGAAAAAAAACATAAAAAAGAGAACGAGGGAACGAGAACGTGTGAAAAAAAGATAAAAAGAGAACGAGGGAACGAGAACGTGTGAAAAAAGATAAAAAGAGAATGAGGGAACGAGTACGTGTGAAAAAAACATAAAAAAGAGAACGAGGGAACGAGAACGTGTGAAAAAAAGATAAAAAGAGAACGAGGGAACGAGAACGTGTGAAAAAAACATTAAAAATAGAGAACGAGTTAACTAGAACGTGTGAAAAAAGATAAAAAGAGAACGAGGGAACGATAACATGTGAAAAAAAGATAAAAAGAGAACGAGGGAACGAGAACATGTGAAAAAAAGATAAAAAGAGAACGATGGAACGAGAACGTGTGAAAAAAGAGATAAAAAGAGAACGAGGGAACGAGAACGTGTGAAAAAAGATAAAAAGAGAACGAGGGAACGAGTACGTGTGAAAAAAACATAAAAAAGAGAACGAGGGAACGAGAACGTGTGAAAAAAAGATAAAAAGAGAACGAGGGAACGAGAACGTGTGAAAAAAAACATAAAAAAAGAAAACGAGGGAACGAGAACGTGTGAAAAAAAACATAAAAAAGAGAACGATGGAATGAGAACGTGTGAAAAAAACATAAAAAAAGAGAATGAGGGAACGAGAACATGTGAAAAAAAGATAAAAAGAGAACGAGGGAACGAGAACGTGTGAAAAAAAACATAAAAAAAGAGAACGAGTTAACTAGAACGTTTGAAAAAAGATAAAAAGAGAACGAGGGAACGAGAACATGTGAAAAAAAGATAAAAAGAGAACGAGGGAACGAGAACGTGTGAAAAAAACATAAAAAAGAGAACGAGGGAACGAGAACATGTGAAAAAAAGGTAAAAAGAGAACGAGGGAACGAGTACGTGTAAAAAACATAAAAAAAGAGAACGAGGGAACGAGAACGTGTGAAAAAAAGATAAAAAGAGAACGAGGGAACGAGAACGTGTGAAAAAAAACATAAAAAAAGAGATCGAGGGAACGAGAACATGTGAAAAAAAGATAAAAAGAGAACGAGGGAACGAGAACGTGTGAAAAAAAGATAAAAAGAGAACGAGGGAATGATAACGTGTGAAAAAAAACATTAAAAAAGAGAACGAGGGAACGAGTACGTGTAAAAAAACATTAAAAAAGAGAAAGAGGGAACGAGAACGTGTGAAAAAAAACATAAAAAAGAGAATGAGGGAACGAGTACGTGTGAAAAAAACATAAAAAAAGAGAACGAGGGAACGAGAACGTGTGAAAAAAGAGAACGAGGGAACGAGTATGTGTGAAAAAAAAGATAAAAAGAGAACGAGGGAACGAGTACGTGTGAAAAAAAACATTAAAAAAGAGAACGAGGGAACGAGAACGTGTGAAAAAAAGATAAAAAGAGAACGAGGGAACGAGAACGTGTAAACAAAACATAAAAAAAGAGAACGAGTGAACGAGAACGTGTGAAGAAAACATAAAAAAAGAGAACGAGGGAACGAGTACGTGTGAAAAAAAACATAAAAAAAGAGAACGAGTGAACGAGAACGTGTGAAAAAAAACATAAAAGAGAACGAGGGAACGAGAACGTGTGAAAAAAGAGATAAAAAGAGAACGAAGGAACGAGAACGTGTAAACAAAACATAAAAAAAAGAGAACGAGGGAACGAGAACGTGTGAAAAAAACATAAAAAAGAGAACGAGGGAACGAGAACGTGTGAAAAAAACATAAAAAAAGAGAACGAGTGAACAAGAACGTGTGAAAAAAAAATAAAAAAGAGAACGAGGGAACGAGAACGTGTGAAAAAAACATAAAAAAAGAGAACGAGTGAACGAGAACGTGTGAAAAAACATAAAAAAAGAGAACGAGGGAACGACAACGTGTGAAAAAAAACATAAAAAAAGAGAACGAGGGAACGAGTACGTGTGAAAAAAAACATAAAAAAAGAGAACGAGGGAACGACAACGTGTGAAAAAAAACATAAAAAAGAGAACGAGTGAACGAGAACGTGTAAAAAAAACATAAAAGAGAACGAGCGAACGAGAACGTGTGAAAAAAACATAAAAAAAGAGAACGAGGAAACGACAACGTGTGAAAAAAAACATAAAAAAGAGAACGAGTGAACGAGAACGTGTGAAAAAAAAAAAAAGAGAACGAGGGAACGAGAACGTGTGAAAAAAGAGATAAAAAGAGAAAGAGGGAACGAGTACGTGTGAAAAAAACATAAAAAAGAGAACGAGTGAACGAGAACGTGTGAAAAAAACATAAAAAAAGAGAACGAGGGAACGAAAACGTGTGAAAAAAAACATTAAAAAAGAGAACGAGTGAACGAGAACGTGTGAAAAAAAACATAAAAGAGAACGAGGGAACGAGAACGTGTGAAAAAAGAGATAAAAAGAGAAAGAGGGAACGAGTACGTGTGAAAAAAAACATAAAAAAAGAGAACGAGTGAACGAGAACGTGTGAAAAAAACATAAAAAAAGAGAACGAGGGAACGAGAACTTGTAAAAAAAACATAAAAAAGAGAACGAGGGAACGAGAACGTGTGAAAAAAACATAAAAAAAGAGAACGAGGGAACGAGTACGTGTGAAAAAAAACATAAAAAAAGAGAACGAGTGAAAGAGAACGTGTGAAAAAAAACATAAAAGAGAACGAGGGAACGAGAACGTGTGAAAAAAAGATAAAAAGAGAACGAGGGAACGAGAACGTGTAAAAAAAACATTAAAAAAGAGAACGAGGGAACGAGTACGTGTGAAAAAAACATAAAAAAAGAGAATGAGGGAACGAGAACGTGTAAAAAAAACATTAAAAAAGAGAACGATGGAATGAGAACGTGTGAAAAAAGAGATAAAAAGAGAACGAGTGAATGAGAACGTGTGAAAAAAGATAAAAAGAGAACGAGGGAACGAGTACGTGTGAAAAAAAAACATAAAAAAGAGAACGAGGGAACGAGAACGTGTGAAAAAAAGATAAAAAGAGAACGAGGGAACGAGAACGTGTGAAAAAAAACATAAAAAAAGAGAACGAGGGAAAGAGAACATGTGAAAAAAAGATAAAAAGAGAACGAGGGAACGAGAACGTGTGAAAAAAACATAAAAAAAGAGAACGAGTTAACTAGAACGTGTGAAAAAAGATAAAAAGAGAACGACGGAACGAGAACATGTGAAAAAAAGATAAAAAGAGAACGAGGGAACGAGAACGTGTGAAAAAAAACATAAAAAAGAGAACGAGGGAACGAGAACATGTGAAAAAAAAGATAAAAAAGAGAACGAGGGAATGAGTACGTGTGAAAAAAAAAATTAAAAAAAGAGAACGAGGGAACGAGTACGTGTAAAAAAAACATTAAAAAAGAGAACGAGGGAACGAGTACGTGTGAAAAAAAACATAAAAAAAGAGAACGAGGGAACGAGAACGTGTGAAAAAAACATAAAAAAGAGAACGAGGGAACGAGAACGTGTGAAAAAAAACATAAAAAAGAGAACGAGGGAACGAGAACGTGTGAAAAAAACATAAAAAAAGAGAACGAGGGAACGAGTACGTGTGAAAAAAAACATAAAAAAAGAGAACGAGGGAAAGAGTACGTGTGAAAAAAAACATAAAAAGAGAACGAGGGAACGAGAACGTGTGAAAAAAAGATAAAAAAGAGAACGAGGGAACGAGAACGTGTGAAAAAAAACATAAAAAAAGAGAACGAGGGAATGAGAACGTGTAAAAAAACATTAAAAAAGAGAACGAGGGAACGAGTACGTGTGAAAAAAAACATAAAAAAAGAGAACGAGTGAACGAGAACGTGTGAAAAAAACATAAAAAAAGAGAACGAGGGAACGAGAACTTGTAAAAAAAACATAAAAAAGAGAACGAGGGAACGAGAACGTGAGAAAAAAAACATAAAAAAAGAGAACGAGGGATCGAGTACGTGTGAAAAAAAACATAAAAAAAGAGAACGAGTGAACGAGAACGTGTGAAAAAAAACATAAAAGAGAACGAGGGAACGAGAACGTGTGAAAAAAAAGATAAAAAGAGAACGAGGGAACGAGAACGTGTAAACAAAACATAAAAAAAGAGAACGAGGGAACGAGAACGTGTAAAAAAAACATTAAAAAAAGAGAACGAGGGAACGAGTACGTGTGAAAAAAACATAAAAAAAGAGAATGAGGGAACGAGAACGTGTAAAAAAACATTAAAAAAGAGAACGATGGAACGAGAACGTGTGAAAAAAGAGATAAAAAGAGAACGAGTGAATGAGAACGTGTGAAAAAAGATAAAAAGAGAACGAGGGAACGAGTACGTGTGAAAAAAAACATAAAAAAGAGAACGAGGGAACGAGAACGTGTGAAAAAAAGATAAAAAGAGAACGAGGGAACGAGAACGTGTGAAAAAAACATAAAAAAAGAGAACGAGGGAAAGAGAACATGTGAAAAAAAGATAAAAAGAGAATGAGGGAACGAGAACGTGTGAAAAAAACATAAAAAAAGAGAACGAGTTAACTAGAACGTGTGAAAAAAGATAAAAAGAGAACGACGGAACGAGAACATGTGAAAAAAAGATAAAAAGAGAACGAGGGAACGAGAACGTGTGAAAAAAAAAATAAAAAAGAGAACGAGGGAACGAGAACGTGTGAAAAAACATAAAAAAAGAGAACGAGTGAACAAGAACGTGTGAAAAAAATATAAAAAAGAGAACGAGGGAACGAGAACGTGTGAAAAAACATAAAAAAAGAGTACGAGTGAACGAGAACGTGTGAAAAAACATAAAAAAAGAGAACGAGGGAAGGACAACGTGTGAAAAAAACATAAAAAAAGAGAACGAGGGAACGAGTACGTGTGAAAAAAAACATAAAAAAAGAGAACGAGGGAACGACAACGTGTGAAAAAAAACATAAAAAAGAGAACGAGTGAACGAGAACGTGTAAAAAAAACATAAAAGAGAACGAGCGAACGAGAACGTGTGAAAAAAAACATAAAAAAAGAGAACGAGGGAAACGACAACGTGTGAAAAAAAACATAAAAAAGAGAACGAGTGAACGAGAACGTGTGAAAAAAAAATAAAAAGAGAACGAGGGAACGAGAACGTGTGAAAAAAAGAGATAAAAAAGAGAAAGAGGGAACGAGTACGTGTGAAAAAAACATAAAAAAGAGAACGAGTGAACGAGAACGTGTGAAAAAAAACATAAAAAAAGAGAACGAGGGAACGAGAAACGTGTGAAAAAAAACATTAAAAAAGAGAATGAGGGAACGAGAACGTGTGAAAAAAAACATAAAAAGAGAACGAGGGAACGAGAACGTGTGAAAAAAAGAGATAAAAAGAGAAAGAGGGAACGAGTACGTGTGAAAAAAAACATAAAAAAAGAGAACGAGTGAACGAGAACGTGTGAAAAAAACATAAAAAAAGAGAACGAGGGAACGAGAACTTGTGAAAAAAACATAAAAAAGAGAACGAGGGAACGAGAACGTGTGAAAAAAAACATAAAAAAAGAGAACGAGGGAACGAGTACGTGTGAAAAAAAACATAAAAAAAGAGAACGAGTGAAAGAGAACGTGTGAAAAAAAACATAAAAGAGAACGAGGGAACGAGAACGTGTGAAAAAAAGATAAAAAGAGAATGAGGGAACGAGAACGTGTAAAAAAAACATTAAAAAAGAGAACGAGGGAACGAGTACGTGTGAAAAAAAACATAAAAAAAGAGAATGAGGGAACGAGAACGTGTAAAAAAACATTAAAAAAGAGAACGATGGAACGAGAACGTGTGAAAAAAGAGATAAAAAGAGAACGAGTGAATGAGAACGTGTGAAAAAAGATAAAAAGAGAACGAGGGAACGAGTACGTGTGAAAAAAAACATAAAAAAGAGAACGAGGGAACGAGAACGTGTGAAAAAAAGATAAAAAGAGAACGAGGGAACGAGAACGTGTGAAAAAAACATAAAAAAAGAGAACGAGGGAAAGAGAACATGTGAAAAAAAGATAAAAAGAGAACGAGGGAACGAGAACGTGTGAAAAAAACATAAAAAAAGAGAACGAGTTAACTAGAACGTGTGAAAAAAGATAAAAAGAGAACGACGGAACGAGAACATGTGAAAAAAAGATAAAAAGAGAACGAGGGAACGAGAACGTGTGAAAAAAAACATAAAAAAGAGAACGAGGGAACGAGAACATGTGAAAAAAAGATAAAAAAAGAACGAGGGAATGAGTACGTGTGAAAAAAAAAAATTAAAAAAGAGAACGAGGGAACGAGTACGTGTAAAAAAACATTAAAAAAGAGAACGAGGGAACGAGTACGTGTGAAAAAAACATAAAAAAAGAGAACGAGGGAACGAGAACGTGTGAAAAAAACATAAAAAAAGAGAACGAGGGAACGAGAACTTGTAAAAAAAACATAAAAAAGAGAACGAGGGAACGAGAACGTGCGAAAAAAACATAAAAAAAGAGAACGAGGGAACGAGTACGTGTGAAAAAAAACATAAAAAAAGAGAACGAGTGAAAGATTACGTGTGAAAAAAAACATAAAAGAGAACGAGGGAACGAGAACGTGTGAAAAAAAGATAAAAAGAGAACGAGGGAACGAGAACGTGTAAACAAAACATAAAAAAAGAGAACGAGGGAATGAGAACGTGTAAAAAAACATTAAAAAAGAGAACGAGGGAACGAGTACGTGTGAAAAAAACATAAAAAAAGAGAACGAGTGAACGAGAACGTGTGAAAAAAACATAAAAAAAGAGAACGAGGGAACGAGAACTTGTAAAAAAACATAAAAAAGAGAACGAGGGAACGAGAACGTGCGAAAAAAACATAAAAAAAGAGAACGAGGGATCGAGTACGTGTGAAAAAAAACATAAAAAAAGAGAACGAGTGAAAGAGAACGTGTGAAAAAAAACATAAAAGAGAACGAGGGAACGAGAACGTGTGAAAAAAAGATAAAAAGAGAACGAGGGAACGAGAACGTGTAAACAAAACATAAAAAAAGAGAACGAGGGAACGAGAACGTGTAAAAAAACATTAAAAAAGAGAACGAGGGAACGAGTACGTGTGAAAAAAACATAAAAAAAGAGAATGAGGGAACGAGAACGTGTAAAAAAACATTAAAAAAGAGAACGATGGAACGAGAACGTGTGAAAAAAGAGATAAAAAGAGAACGAGTGAATGAGAACGTGTGAAAAAAAGATAAAAAGAGAACGAGGGAACGAGTACGTGTGAAAAAAAACATAAAAAAAGAGAAAACGAGGGAACGAGAACGTGTGAAAAAAAAAAAAAAA